>NC_051163.1:35462887-35565769 GCF_013339745.2 Dermacentor silvarum | reverse complement strand
ATTAGAGACGGACACGCAACTGATTAGTATGCGTTGGGAGCACATCAGGTGGCACAGAAGCACATCAGCGTTCGAACTCGGTCTCTACTCATCCTTCAAGTTCACTGCGATTTCCATACAAAAAAGAAAAACATGTAACTTTCGTTCATCATCTCACAACGAGACTTTTTGGAACGATGGCAACAACAGACCGCTCCAGCTCGTCTCACCGACAGGGAGCACGCAGCCGAAACTTGCGGGCCGTGTGAGCCAGTTAATCGGACAAATTATGACTCGTCCACCGTCCTCCGCTAATCCGCCCGTTAAGCAACACCGTTCGAAAGGAGGGTTTACGGATGGATTATCGGCGCACGCTTCTTGATTCGCCGAGCTACGCAGTTTATAGCTCTTCGGGCTACGGCTTACGGGGACCCGCACAGTCTTGCCTACACTGCACGGCGTTGGTGAGGTGAAGTACACGGACGAAAGACGTGGGTCGTACTGTGTATGTCGGGGGATGGACGCGGCCCCGGTGAAAGAAAGAAAGAAAGAAAGAAAGAAAGAAAGAAAGAAAGAAAGAAAAGAAAGAAAGAAAGAGAGAAAGAAAGAAGGAAAGAAAGAAAGAAAGAAAGAAAGAAAGAAAGAAAGAAAGAAAGAAGAAGGATTGTGGCTGCAGCGAAGTGAGGCAAAAGGAATCTGCGGCAGCGAAGGGGCCACAAAGGGATTTTCGTCGCACTCCTGAGAAGCTGGAGCGAGACAAACAGGCTCGGGTCCGATGGGGACAGGGACTGAGTGTGCTCCGGGGGTCGTCTGCGGAAATCCTCGCGCGACAGACGACCAACTGCCGTCGACAGTCGAGAGAAGAGAGGTAATAGAAAGACGAAGCGACGGATATAAAGAGAGACAAAAAGAACGAAAGAAAGACGCGAGAAAAGAAACCGCGATGGCAAAGAAGTGAAGTAGGCGGAAATGGAGGGGTGGAGACGATGTAGGGAGAGGAGAGGACTGTTGCCCCGGAGAAACGGGGGTAGGACATGGCTCGCGTGTAGACCTTCTTTGCCGCGGCGTTAGCCCGTTAGGCGAGAATGGCGAGTCAGATCGAAGGCCGTTAAACAAGACGAGTAACTGTCGCCGCCACTGCCCTGCTAAGTGCGTGTAAGGTTTGTGCCGCGCGTCAGTTGACATGTCTCCGTTCCTCTCTTCATTTTATGTATTGTCGGTCTTCCCGCAATGCATATACTGCCCGTCCGAGCATCGCTCCCCTGTGCTTTTGCTTCGAGAATCCCGTTACAGGAACGAATGCGCATGAGGCCTTTGCCTTACCAAGTCGTGCCTAAGATCTCGAGCTTATGGGCCGGGAATCCGGACCAGATAACCGTCGCTTGCTTAGCGTTCGCTCTCGATCATCTCCTGCGTATTCTTTCAAACTACTGAAGTCGCACTTTCGTTATTTGTTTCGGTTTACCGGTGAGTCGAATCTTAATCTGGACAACTCCGGACTAGGAAACGCCGATATCTCGCTGATACAGACACATCGTGTTCGTCTTCAACGCGTTCTTCAATGATTTTCAGTATCCAAGTTCTTCCCGCTAATGATTGTTTCTTTCTTTCTTTCTTTCTTTCTTTCTTTCTTTCTTTCTTTCTTTCTTTCTTTCTTTCTTTCTTTCTTTCCTGTCTGTCTTTCTTCGTTCGTTCAGTCTTCTCTCTCCTTCGGTTATTCCTCTTAGAGGAGAGTTGTGATGCGATCGCAAGCACGCTGGAATTATAAAGGAATCGTGGATTCGGCAGAGTTTGAAACTGCAATATGCCCCTTGTGCTACAGCGAGTGAAAACCCGAACGGCACGAGTCCTAGTATTCTTGCCCACCTCGTTGCCCTCCTTAGCGCTAGTGTGGAAATACGTCTTGGGACGGAGCGATACAATAAGCACAACTGTGTGAGCAATACCCAGGGAGACTGCAGAATCAGGCGAAGAGAAGTTTCGTAACACAAGAAAACCGGAAGAGCAGCTCGCCGGATACTCCTCGTATAGCCTCGAAATCAGTTGCTAAAGCTGGAGCCAACTCTTCATTCTTTCACTTCCCGCGCTGGAGCTCCATCGCAGGCTCTGTCGCGGCTCATGGCGTATCTTACGTAAAGCCACTCTTAGCTCTGACGCTTATAACACTACAAGATTGATTCCCTCAGAGAAACTTTTTTTTTCGTAGCCCTGTACGCCTCCGAGTAACTTTGTTTCGCGTGCAATCAACGTTTCACGGCCAGCTGGGAATAATTCGAAGAATCTCACGGCGGGGGAAATATTCCGCCTGACTCACGGTTTCAGACGTGACCAGCCGAGTTACGCAAATCAAGCTTCTCGTTTTCGTACAGCGAGATAAGGTTAGGGTAACTCGAGTTGGCGCCTTGGTTATGTAAAGACACAAGAGTTACCGTTTCTTTTTCGTGAGGGTGAATTAATCTAGAACTGCGTGTGCAGGGACACTGAATATGGGCAAATTACGTCACTAATCGTTCACACGCTCCACGGAGCGTACTCGTGCTTGCACTAAATTGCCCAGGTATTCCTAACGTGTCGCGGAAGAATGGCACTCAATTCACGGGATCCCCGAAGAGGTGCAGGGTTTTTCAAGATTATTTATTTAGTTATTTATTTCCGAAAGGTTTTTCGCAATGTTTCAGGGACCTTTCTGTTAGATTTATATGTAGTCAACTATTCATCCAGCCCCACTTTATATTAGTCTCGCTAGGTATAAACCGAACCAATTGGTTTATTCTATACTGGATGTAGTAGAAGTTAGCCGAGCATATTTACTTTCCGAAAGCTTTCCGCTAACTTTCCTAACGCTCCTGCTCATTTTCTTTTCAGTAAACCATTCATCGTGCCGCCATTTGACGAAGCCACATTAGGCCTAAACAGAACACACACACATATGTGCGTGAGCATACACGATGTGTACAGTGGATGTACGTATTAAAGGGGAGTCGAGCCTGTGGGCCCAGTCTCTAGCCAGCCCTTGTTGACAGAAGAGTCGACTCATGTCGGGCCGCTTTTTTCTGCCTCTACATCGCGTTGACTGAGTACTTAGTGTAGGTTCTTTTCCAAAGTTGTTTTTGTCTTTTTTTTCTGTTCTTCTGAGCGCTGAGTGTACGGCCGCAACAGACGGAATCCTTTCCTATCGAGGCCCACGCTTTTCACGTTGCCTCATTGTCATCGCGTCTTCTGCTTTTGTTCTTGCCGTATTTTTTATTTTTTTGTCATCTTTCTTCGCTGGAATCCGACGCCATACAATTGAAAGGTAACGACGATATTGCCGGAACCCTCTCTGATAGATAGCGGTGTAGAATGCGCCCAAGCAGACGGGCTCTGTATTTATTTCTTTTTTTGTGTGTGTGCTCTCCTGGCTCATCTTGCACATTCCTTTTCAATTTACTTGTAAGTCAGCGCGTCATTTGTCGATGTTTTCCTCCCCCCCTCTCCCCCCCCCCCTTTTTTTTTTTTAAACTCGACTCTTTTTAGACGACCCATTCCATCCCTGCATCACGGTTTAAATGTAATTGCTGTTATCTTGGCCTCATCTTTTTTCGTTGTTATCATTTTCCTCGCTCCTCGTTCGTCGTAACAACTTCCCCGTGTCTATAGAGGATCCCCCAGCCTTCGTTACGAAAACTCAGCCCATCTCTTGGCGTTGCGCACGAAAGGTTTCTGGATTCTTTTGCGTCTAGCCGCTTCATTTTCCTTCCTCTTTAATTTAGGAGTTTTTTTTTTTTGAAGTTCACTGTTGTGCTTTCTTTGCTCTTGCAAGTCTTTCCCCGCGCTTTGCTCTTTCTACAAAAGCAGAAACAATGACGTCGTCGCTGAAGTTGGTGCGCCCGTCAGGTCTTCCGTTCCTTCGGAGCGTCAGTAAAAAAAATTTTTTGCTCTCTTTATTTTTGTACGCCTCTTTTCCTGTCACTACCTACTGTCATTTATTCGAATCTAAGCCAGTTTCTACTCTATGCGGATACCAGAGGAATGAAAGGTGAAAAAAAAAAGAAAGGAAGATTAAGTAAGGATGTCGTCGAATGTAAGCCAACAAATAAAAGCTGGAAAGTCACGTATCTCTGACATGAGAAAGAGGATTTATTCGACCATTTGAACTTAAGCATTGTATAGCTTACTACACACATTCACTCGTCTCAGTAGTCAACGTTCTCCTAATTTTGGGCCCCTAGTCAGCTCTCAGTTCGCGTCCTCCGTACTTTTTCGAGTGTGTACTAAGAGAGTGAATGGAAAAGTTGGCTTGCGCAAGGCAGGAGTGGCTATCTAATGGCTGGCAAGCAATCTGCCTTGCCGTGGACATAAATGAGGATGATTATGGTGATGACGACGGCGATGACTATGATGATGACGAGGATGACAGAAGTGCTTAGCAGAGGGAAGCGCTTGGTGCGGCGATAGACTGATTATCGAAAACAAGAAATAGGTTCACAGGAAGATGGAGGTTTGAAGTGATTGATACGAGCAGAACAAGGAATGTCGTTATCTATAGAACTCTTTCTACAAGCACATTCCTCTTCGCCAGCGCAGCAACTGCTTTTGGACTGATTACTGCCTTCTGGCCTGCGATGACTGCAACAGAGGTTCCATTATAATCTCTTGTTAAGGAGTTCAACGACATAAAGCATATTTACGGCTATTACTGGCGTAATTTCGACGTATTTCTGGGCATTCTGGGTGTCTTTCTGGCATATGTCTGGTGCATTTGCGGCGTGGCAATGATCGCCTTTGCCTTGGTAATTCGGCGCCACCTGATAACAACGCTATTTTTAGAGAGCTTTAGTAGCACTGCTGGTCGTGCACATGGCCGTACGGTGATGACGCAGGCCCCAGCCATTTAACTGCTTCATTTTGGCTGGTGGAAAAATTAACTAGGCAGCCTCAGTGCGTTTCCGGACAAACTAACGTACGAACTACGAAACTGATTAAGGAAAGCAGTCCATAACGTGCAACCAAGTAAAGTTGCTACTGAATGAAGTCGAAACAATTTTTTACTTTAACGCCAGTATTAAATATCTCTAAGAAACAACGAAAAAATCTGTCATTAACCTGCGCGTTGATCTTCACTTTATCCAGTTGAGCAGATAAATAAGAAAATATTTTATTTCATATGGAGTACACTTATCGTGCATTGTCTTGTGTTTCACAATTCTCAGGTTGGTCATTGTACATGGGGAAGTTATTATTGTATGGCGCTGTTGTTAAGTAGGCTTTATTTCCCTTTAAATAAAAATGTGGATGAATGTACTATTCTTTATTTTATTTTAGTTTAAGAAAATCTGCTATGTTTATTAGTACATGCTCCTAACTAATGGTTATGCACTTGAAATGCTCCATTTCTTCTTTTTTTATAGTAGGTACCGGGACCCCTCTCAGGTATTGCTATACTTTTTGTTTCTGTACCTCTCTTGAAGCAATTCAAGAAGATTAAAGCACCCGAATGCGGCACGGCCAAAAAGTTAATTTTATGGCTTTAATGCACACCGTGAGATGTCGGTTACAGCAGTCACTCAACATCCGAACTGCGTTGGGATGTCTTCATCCTCAAGTGTATATATTTGAAGGAGACGACGACGAGTCATGTCCGTCGATTGGTCGGGTCCATAAAAGGTGTGAAACAAGGCGCATGCTCGCCATTGGTACAGAGCGAGTTGACGAGAGAGAGTTGAAGATGCACACATGCAGTTCCAACTCCAAAAATAGCATGTACACTAATTTACACTACCGTCTAATGCTAGAGAATCTTTGTTCGGGCTTTGGAGGGCGCTCTTCAGTTGCGGGTTTGGAGCTAAATGCAAAAAAAAAAGTTCGTGTACTTCGATTTAGGTGCACGTTCAATCTAGTCAAAATTAATCCGGAGTCATCCACTATATTGCGGGCCCGGCATCAGATCGTGGTTTTGGCGCGTAAAATCTCCATAATTTAAAATAATAGTCGCGGGTCAAATGCAAAGGCAGCGTCCACGCATTGCGCAAGAGTTTCAGAAAGGGGCCAGAGCCATACGCCCCAATTCACCTGTCGCAGAACCCTGGACAGGCTTGCACAAAGGGAAATCCTCTCGCTCCACTAGAAATACTGCGTTAACTTTGAAAGCCTACACCGCACCGAGCCCCTGTTCACATCAATATGTTATCGTCCGTACACATCTAAGGGCCACAACACCCAATACGCCCCCCCCCCCCCCCCCCCGTTACTCATATCTGATCGCGCTGCTCGTTGGCTTGTTGAATGGCCGCCGCATATCACGTCACACTGCGCCGTATAGACGTTCCGAAGCCTAAGGCGTCTCCGAAGCCGACCTATATAGTGTTTTCTGTCTTTCTTTCCTTTCTTGATTTTTTTTTCTTACTTCAGGCAGCCCGCAAAAAGGAACGCGCAAGAAAGCCATAAGAAACAAGCGCGAAATCAGCGAGCGAAAGCGCACCCCTATAACGCCGAGGCGCGCCAACGCCCGGCCAACGCGTCGCGGTGAAAAATCGTGACAAATGATCGCTCATTTTTCTCCGAGCCGGTTTTGTTTCCTTCTCCGCCCTCCCCATCTAGAGCTGGGAGGCGAGGGGGGGAGGGGGGGGGGTGAACTGGCGGCCGCATATCGCACCACCGACTTTTAAAAGTCGGTTGGGCACCAAGATGAACGCGCGCTTTCCCTTGTATTTCTTTTTTTCTTTGCTTTTCTTCCTTACCTTTCATGGAGTTTCTTGTTTCGGGGTTGGCTGGAGAGCAGAAAAGCTTCTTGTCTTTGTATTGATATGTCCCCGTGTGTCGCCGCTTACACTCACTGCACTTCTAGACGGCGCTATAACGACGTATACGTAGAAGAAAACTAGGTGCACTGACGTAGAGGCGCATGCGGAAAGGTAGACAGCTGGTCGAGTAAGGAATTACGCTGCTTACAACGCGAAAAGGTAAGGGAACGCAATTCTAGAAGGAGTTCGCTTGTCCCGTGCCCTTATGAGCTTGTGTAAGCGTCCTCCGTTCTTTTTATTTTTTTTTTTTTTTTTTTTTTTGCACGAGGTATGCGATGCGTAGCCGTTGCTCACGGAAACCGTCCGCAAGCATTACACCTATTGAAAACGTCCGGCGTGCTTAACGACTTCGATCTGGTAGCCTGCGATGATCTTTCAGTCATGTTTCGAATTGTGAACCAAGAATTATTATTAGTGGCGTTTCGAGGTCGCTCGTTCGCTAGTATTCGAAGCGACATTCAGGTGGTTCTCTCTTACCCTAAAATATGCGCCTATTATGAATGGTGCACTTCGCACGCTTCGCGAAAGTAGTGTCCCGAAACAAAGGGAAAGGTGATATTAAAGGTATTGCGTGTATACTGGTGGAATAATAATAGTAAAATAATAATAATTTTAATCAGTTAATCGTTTATTTCACGGGCCCAAGAACAGACCCTGAGGTCTGGGGTGTAAATAAAAACAAAAAAAAAGAACTGATGAACAGCTACGTAATGACTGATGAGCAACAATACAGCAATGACACACAACTGAGCGAGGAGAACATGCACGGATGGAGAGAGAGAAATTGTGAAAATGCAGGAGAAGAGTGCAGCTAGAAATCAGGCTCAAGAAAAAGCGAAGCTCGGAACTGAAAGAAGGCAACACGTTTTGAAAGATATCAAGATGGAGAAAATGACAGTAGTAAAGACTTTACGTGGAGAGGCGAGTGTCTACAGAAAGAGGCAGGAACATGAAAGTGCCTACCTATGTTCACTGGTAATGTTTTGGGGAACCCGCAGTGAAACAGGAAGCTAGATCCCAAAGATATCAATCAATCAATCAATCAATCAATGAATCAAGTTATTGATTTATCGATTTTATTAACGTGCCCAAGAGCACCCTGCTGGTCTTGGCATTGTTGCCCGTGAGAATTGGTATAATATACATACACAGCCTGTCAAGCGTCCGCCACATTTGGCTGGGCACAAAAAAATAGGTTCATTACATCAGATATAACGCAAGATAGCATACATAACGTAATATAACAATATATGACATATAGCATTCAAAAACTGAAATTTCTGCAAGTCCTTGACACCAAACTTATGGTAAAAGTTACATGGAACGACGCGGATATATCTACACCAACAAACAGGAAGAGTGCACGCGTTCTACGATAACGGTTTACCACGTAAAATCCAAGAACATTGACGCCTCTAGAAAAAAAAAAAGGTTATGAAATGGATTCGAGGGCTGCTTGGAAAGTGGCCAAATGTTTGTGAGATATGTCCCTTTCGTGTGAGTGTTTGTTGCAGGCCCGCAGAATCCAGGCCAAGGGATTCTATGACACAGCCAGAAGTAGATACATGAAAATGTTTAGACACCATAGTATTTAGAGGAATCCTTATACTACTACTAATAATAAGAAGAAGAAGAAGAAGAAAAGAAAAGGAGAAGAAGGAAGCACAGATGCACTAGACCAAAAGCACACGCCCTGTCTGGCTGGTCTCCGCCTCTCAAAATATGACCTCCTTCTCCTGTGCACCCCTGTCACTCCCGCTTCGTGATCAACCATGGCTTGGAATTATACCTGCATACGCTATGAAACAGTCAACGTTTCTCTAGAGTGCGTATATATACATTTGCTTACATTATTCATTTGTTGTTTTCTGCGTGGCCTTCATATATATTTAGGTCCGCGTTGAACAACACAACAAATGTACTTCGACGTTTCGGTCAGTGACTTCTAATCTATGTGCTATGGTTTTCAGTGTACACTTGCACAAATACCGATACACTTGCCAGAAACGCCCAGCTCATATATATATAGTGATAGTAGCTTCAAAGTTCGTTGAGTTGCGTAACTTCTACGGCTGCAATCAGCCTGAAATTTGACAAACGTAAACCAGAAAACGCACACAAAATTTTAAAATTAAATTCTGGATGTTTACGTGCCAAAACCATTTTATGATTATGAGGCACGCCGTAGTGGGGCAATCCCGATTAATGTTGACCACCTGGGGTTTTTTGACGTGCACCTGATGCCCGGTACACGGGCGCTGTTGCATTCCCCCCCCCCCCCCCCCCCATCAAAATGCACGCACCGCACCCGGGATTCGATCCCGGGCCCCGGGCTTAGCAGCGCAACGCCCAAGCCACTAAGACACCACGGTAGGTTAGAAAATGCAAGTACATTTTACTGCGATAGCAATTGTATCGACACTCAAGGCGAACTTCTGCCGTCGTCGTCACCGTCGCCGTGAAGTTCCGTATAAAGTCCAAGAGAAATAACACCACCGCCGCGCGCCCTATACGCTGTATGTGTGAGTGAAAGCGTGGAAACAAAAGCGTGGAAATAAATAAACGAGTGAAAACATCGACAAATGACGCGCTGACTTACAAGTAAATTGAAAAGGAATGTGCAAGATGAGCCACAAAGCACAAAAAAAAAAATAAAAGGAAATAAAAACAAGGCTCACTCCGGCTGCAACTGCGTATGTTGCGGCCGCGCGCGGCTGTATATCTTGACAGCAATCTGCGTTGGGAGCAGAGTCTATAGGTGCATGGGCAGCTCGTAGCTTTGTGCGTGGTGTGTTCTGGGCGCTCAGTTTTCGTCGGAGGGATAAACAGCACAAAGGTCACTTCGCTCGCTGCTGCTGCCGCATTTCCTCATGCAAGCGTTTTGACAGCGCGTGTCCGCGGCCATCGAATGTGATGTCTTCATGTTTACTGTGCGCGCTGGCGCTATGGTTGTCAATTTAGTTAGCAAGTGAATGTTTACAAGTCGATACGGCCGATAAAGGTATTATCCTTACTCTCTACTAATTTGCTATCGCAATCGATGCTTCGCCTTTCGGGCGAAAGTGCGACTTTTTTTACTATACAGTCAAAATGTTTGCACGATCTCTCACCCGCTGTAGCCCTCAGCAGAAATCGAACATTGCCAAACATCAAATCAGCTCGCTCGATATTTTCAGGTTATAATGAACAAAATATTTAAAAAAAGGCCGTATTGAAGGACCTCAGCCGCACACCAATGAAATTTAGCTGCCTAGGGGTGTGTTTGCAGTTCAACGTAGACGCCTTAACCAGCTTGTTAAATTAAGAGCGCTAACTACCTCTTTTTATCTCTTATCGTTTCAACCATTTTCTCGCTTTGTTTAGTGGCCTATCCTGTACTTTCTTCTGTGTTCACTGCCATCCCTTGAATTAATGTATGAATGAGCCGTCGTGATTCATTCGTAAAGAAGTGAATTAACAGGTCCATGATTCAATGAACGAATGCAAAAATGAATGATCCTGATTCAATTGCAGGAAATACGTCAAAAATTATTTTCTGAAAGGAAGAAATTGTGTGAGAGGGCAGTTCCTATCTATCTATCTATCTATCTATCTATCTATCTATCTATCTATCTATCTATCTATCTATCTATCTATCTATCTATCTATCTATCTATCTATCTATCGTATCGCATACTTCTGTCCATCGTTAAGCGCCTCTTGCTTCTACGTCTCTGTCCCGTTTCTTTGCTTCCCATTTCCGACTTCTTTATCGTCTTCCTTATCACACCACACGACTCGCACCGCGGAGGGGGCAAGCTTGTCTCCTTCTCGTTCTTTTTTTTCGTTTCCCTCTCTTATAGCTCTCGTTCCGAGCACTTTCCCACCGCGAGAGTGCGCTGTGATCTTTGTTTATTTATCCCAGTCTAGTCTGTCGTCGCCGAAGCCGCTGTCCGCGGTCTGGTCGATTTTCAATTTTCATCGAACGCTCGGCGTCTCCTGACGCACGACGGGGGGAGGTCTCTCGCCAGGGCTCGCCTCGATGCTTCCCGACCGCTGATTGCATTACGTAGGCGAAAGAAATGTTCTGTTTTCTTTTCCCGCGAGACGTCTTATCGTGAAATTTACTTTCTTTTTTTTTCTTGCCTGCAGCTGCTGTGACAGTCCTAATTCTCCTGCGCTGTCGCGGATTCCTCACATTCCACTTATTTCTTGGTACTGGAAATTCGAAATGATTTTCGAAGTAGACGTAGGCGTTCCCTCCTAATCCCGTCATATATTTTTTGTTCTCTGGTTTCCTAAAACCGCTAAGTTCTCTGGACATATAAAAAAAATTCAAGAGTGGTGCTCCACACATAGCGAGATAATTTTATGTAGACGCGTTGAGTTGGTGAAAATGTACGAAAAAAAGGATATGACGTGCTATTTTCGCCGAAGTTCTCCTTATTTCCTTTGTCTTTTTCCTCTTCTTTGTGTGTGTGCGATTTACAAATTGCAGAAACCTGTGTTCGTATCCGACGGTGACTCGAAATGTTTCGTTCGTCAACTCGACAAATCTCGACGCGACAAATTTCCCGAGGGAGAGCGCTGCTGCTGCCTCCAGCTTTGCCCATTACGTCGCTTCTTGTCTGTGCCAAACGCGAGCCGACTTTGCCCGCGATAACTCAATTCAAAACATTTCCGAAAAGTGTCTTCGCTGATGTTTAACGCCCATCTTTTGACGGTGTGTCAACCTGTTCTTATTCGAATTTTTTTTTCAGTCTACGAGCTTCAGCACGCAGAAGCTCGAGAGACAGGCAGGGTGAACGACACGCAACGCTAACTTTCAACGCATTTTATTTTGAGAACACCACGAAACGCGTGCAAGTGACCATTGTAGTCGAACAGCGAAAGATCGTAAGAACTGAAGCATGTGTAATGATGTCACAATGGAAGCCTATCTTAACTCACTCCAATGAGAACGCCCGATAAGTAATTACATGTTCAGCGCAGCTGCCTCGGCTAATGACGGTGCGTGATGATTTCTATACGCATCCCCTTTGTAACAAGGTGGCGAAATAAAGGGACCTAGTCTGCCTCAGCTAAACAAATAATATATAGGTCTATTGCAGTCTGGCGTTTTGAATATCTTTCCGTGATCTTTTGCATCCTCATGAAAACCTATCTATCTTATTGCACAATTTCACCTACGCCTGCCAAAACTCCGACTCTGTCAATCTCTTCCCCGCTTTTTCTTTCCGCTGATACTTTAGACATATGTCGCTTATCTCGACTGCTAAAGAGTTAGCGCTTACATCCACTTTGAATGCCTGCGCTGGTGGTAGGTGGACTCCTGCAAAGTAGAGTCGCTAGAAAAAACATTTCTAGCGACTCTACTGCAAAGCGCGGGCCAGCGCCCACTCCTCGACGGAAGCTGACGCTACGCTTTAGTAACCGTGGCCTTCGATATCGCACCGGCGCGATCAGGGAGGCCGCGTACTAACGCTCAAACCCGCGAACTTGATCTCAAATGCAAGAACGGTGCAGTCGCTGAACCCTGACGGTGTGCTAAGCCTGCTGCAACAACTTCGGCTTTCTGCAGTTAGTGGAAAACACTAATAGATTGTACAAAGTATAATGAAGAAAGGACGCAATACAAGACGAGTGTGGGAATATCCGATCAAGGCTAACGTCAAGGCGCATATTAATTCCTCGCACTGTTCAAAGAAGCGCCTAGCTCTCGGCTACGCGATCGCTTATCTTTACGCCAACGGCTACGTTTCGAAACTCGCGCGTAAAATGTATATTACATTAAATGTACATACGAGGGAATCAAGATGACACGTCGCGTCATCACTTTTTTATGGTTTCTTCTTTGCGCCTTCACTCGCAGCGGCGACTCAGGTGCAATGACGTTCTGGTACCGAGCAAGCACCGAGTCGCGGGTACGACTCTATAGTTCGCGGTGGCGGCATTCCGGCGGGAGGAGTGAACGTAGCTCGCGAACTGGGTTTCGGGTGCACCTTAAAAAAACTGGTCGCAATTGAACCCAGAAACGTTCTCTACAGGGTCCCTCGTAGCATGCATCCTCGGTACGTTATAAACCATGCATTTCTTTCTACTTCTACTTCCAGCCTTCTAGAACATTTTCTCTGTCGCCCGCTTTGCCAGTAACGCTTAAACCACTTTGTCAGTAACGCTTAAACCGCCTTGTCAGTAACGCTTAAACCGCCTTGTCAGTAACGCTTAAACCGCTTTGCCAGTAACGCTTAAACCGCTTTGTCAGTAACGCTTAAACCGCTTTGCCAGTAACGCTTAAACCGAGTACGAACGCGTGCACGCTGGCAATAGATATCTGCGCTTACAAAAAAACGCGGTTCTCTCTCAATCTGCGCCTGTCCGATGCAGCAGGAAGAAACATAAGAAGCGTATAAGGTACGACGATTGCTATGCGGACAGGTTGGCAGGCTCTCTTCACTGCCGTCAGGCTGTCTGTCAGTCACCGCCGAGGAGCGCCGTCGTCGTGCAATGGAGACATTTCGGAGCCACCCCCGCATCGCGCGAGTGACTCGCGGCGACAGGATAAAAAAAAAAAAAGCGACAAATAGGGAGAGTCACCCCTCTATTCCCGCGGGCGCCCCTTGTCTCGCGTCTTCGATCGATCCAATTCGAGCACGCGTACGTGTATCCAATCGCACTCGGTCGTGACGACGCATGCATAATACCCCCTCCTAACGGAGACTGCAGCATATGTAGCTATAGACCCCTCTCTGAGCGTCAATCTAAATTGGCTCGCAGAAATTACTTTCCGGGCTCGCGAAGGTTACGAGAACGGGATTACCTTAAACGACGGGGTGCGCCTTGGAGTCCCTATGTGACTGCATCATTTTGCATCCGTTCTCGCCGCTGAAGTTTAAGTGTACGGCGTATGAGGCGAGTGTATCGGGAAGAGCTCGCTCGGATGTTGCGAAAACAGGATCATTGTTTTTTGAAATTTACATCTATTAAACCTGGCGGAAGCTTTCGTACTTGTGAAAGATTTCTTCTGATAGAGGATATTATGGGCATCGGTGCAGATAAAAACAGAGCCTAAAAAGAAGTCATTTCGGTATAACGATGCCTATTTATAAAGCATTGTAGAGAAAAATTGAATCATTACAGAATCCTCCTTGGGAAAAGGTGGTAAAGAGTCACGAATGAATATAAAATGTACGTATGCTTTCGAGACCGTTTAGAGTAAGATTAGTAGAAATAAACTGCCGCGCCAAAAAAAAAAAAAACAGAAGAGAAAGTAGACATTGTGTGCGACAAGCGACTGTGCTTGGTTTATCGGAATATACATTTAGAATGTCAGTCGTCATTCATTTCTAGCATATATAAACACACCGTATCAGGTGTATCGATTGGCATTAGAAAGGAAACTCCAGTCAACCTAACGATTTACACTTGAGAGTCGATTATGATCGGTGTGGACATGGTTTTCAACTTTATTTATTTATTTATTTATTTCAGGTATTAGATGCTGTAGATGCTTATGAAACTAGATTGTGACGCTTGTAGACATTGATATAGCGAAGAGTCGCTTACGGATCCCCAGAAATTGACTCTAACGCCGCTCTGCTGTTTCATAACTTTCTTACCGTCTTTTTTTTTGGGGGGGGGGGGGGTTTCCCACAGGGGTGGAAAATGAATTACGATGGTGACTGTGAATGTATAAAGAGAGCAGCGTGGCAGGGGCTAGCGCAAGAAGGTATTCAACACTGTACGCTTTCCGGATACATGGTGCATGCCTGAATTCGTTGTTTCCTCATTGATATCACTCCTATTAATTCCCTTCACAAATCATAGAGAAGAAGAACACGGCATTTGTTGATCAAGCAGTCTCGAAAATAGCGGCAAGGAGAAGTTTCAGACGACCGGCTTTAAATTGCGTGAAGATAAATATGTTTATCTAGGTCAATTACTCACAGGGGACCCTGATCATGAGAAAGAAATTTACAGAAGAATAAAATTGGGTTGGAGTGCATACGGTAGGCATTGCCAAATCCTGACTGGGAGCTTACCACTGTCGTTGAAAAGAAAAGTGTACAATCATTGCATTCTACCGGTGCTAACATACGGGGCAGAAACTTGGAGGTTAACAAAGAAGCTCGAGAACAAGTTAAGGACCGCACAAAGAGCAATGGAACGAAAAATCTTAGGAGTAACGTTAAGAGACAGGAAGAGAGCGGTGTGGATCAGAGAACAAACGGGGGTAGACGATATTCTAGTTGACATTAAGCGGAAGAAATGGAGCTGGGCAGGCCATGTAATACGTAGGATGGATAACCGGTGGACCATTAGGGTTACAGAATGGATACCAAGAGAAGGGAAGCGCAGTCGAGGACGGCAGAAAGTCAGGTGGGATGATGAGGTTAGGAAATTCGCAGGCGCAAGTTGGAATACGCTAGCGCAAGACAGGGGTAATTGGAGATCGCAGGGAGAGGCCTTCGTCCTGCAGTGGACATAAATATAGGCTGATGATGACGATAAGCTCGTCGTGTTTAGGGAAGCAAAGCTTTGTACCAGACTCGGGGGACATATACAAACTGGCGTCCGTCGGCGCTGCTTTTCGTTGAATTCACAATGACGCTTCCTGAGTCACGCCATTGCGTATTCTGGCACAGCAGCCATAACGGGTTGGGCAGGGGGATGTCTCGATAAGACGTGACAACTTAAAAACGAAAAGAGTCCTGGCAAGAAGGACAGACAACAAAAATGCATCTGCGTTTGCCTCCGTGAAGAACAGAAATGCGTTGATGCATTTTTCCAAAGTCGCAATGGTGATCGCGTATGTGCATTCTGCAAGGGAATTGAGAAAGACTGTTCTCTCAAAGTGCAACCCAAGATAGGTGCCGTAGAGTACGTGTTGGCGAAGGATGAAAAAAAATCTGGTTTACAAGATCTCTTTGCCACGACACCGATTGTTCTTGTTGCTTGCCTTTCTTTTTTTCTTTACTAAGGCGGGGCTTGAGCGACGGTTGGACACATACTCAGCCCGCCAAAGCCCGAGTCGCATCCAAATTCGATAAGAGCCCTCCTTGTCGATGCGCGAGCTGTCGGATCGAATCGCCGGGCAGCTGATGTCACGGCCAGGGGTCGCCACGCACCGCGGCGAAACGATTTTCCGTATACCTTCACAGCGTATATTCATCCCGTTAAGCCCAAACGCGTTGCGAACTAGTGTCCTGAAAAGAAGGAGCTCCGAGATGCGGTGTCTAGACGGTCGAGCGGGAAGGCTCGTCGCATTCTGCGCTTCGAATCCTGGATGGACCTACACAGCCGCAGTTTTAGAAACAAATGGCTTTGCGCGCATGCGTACGCGTTGCTAAAATATATACAGTACGGCTAGGGATGTTTGCGGGTGCAATGGCAGTAGGAGCCTGGAAGCACCACGCGAGGGCAAAGAAAAGAACGAAGAGTGAGGAATGAGGGAGGGGGTTGGCGTTTTAGGGAAATTAGGGAAAGGAGAGTTGAGAAGTAAGGAGATATATATAAATGGCAGCAAAAAGATAAAAAGCAAGCGCCTCATCCAGAGGCGGCGCGTTGCTTGTTCCTGGGGCTTTTCGAAAACAAGATTTATCCCGCACCACCTCACGGACAGCAAACTCAGCAGGGCCGGGTAGGTCCTCCAGCGCTACCGCTCTTTTCATCCTGATTTCATCTTGCTGCTCTTGATTACTTTTTTTTTTTCTTGTGCCCGTGTCCGCGTGTGTTTGATCTCGCAAACTTAGTTTTACGTATTTTTTTTTTATCTAGTTCGCTTCGTTTATAGGGTCGCTTGCTACCCCCGTGTAGCTCGAAGTGAACCTTCTTCGCTTATCGCCGTCTTTGTGCCTATATTTTATTCCGCATTCATTTTCCTTTTTTTTTTCACTCCATGGACCAAGATGTGGTGATAAGCAAAAACCAAGTGGCTGTGGGAGGCTTAGCAGAACGCCGCTTCTTCTAAAGCAACGCGAACACGAAGAACAAGAGGAGGAGAGTGACGAGAGACAGGGGGAGAAGAAGAAAAAGGGGGGGAGGGGAGGATTACCACTCCCCAAGTATTCCTTCCACATTTCCTCTATTTTACCCTCCCTCTCCCCAGCGTTGACTCTGCCGCTGTGGCGTGGAGTCCCGTTCTCGGGGAAATAATACCGAAAGATAAATTTCACCTCCGAGCTCACTCGGCATGCAACCCCTTTCCCCCTCAACCCCACGTTCCCTTTCATTCACCTCCCGCGCATCCCTATTCAGTCCCCTTTTTTTTCTCCCTTTCATCCAATTCGGATGTCTGCTCTCCGCACTGGCCCAATCCACTTTGGAGTGCAAAGAGTATATTCAATATTATTTCTTTCTTTCTAAATCTCCGAGGTTGGTCGTCTTCTTACATCAACTTTCGCTCCTCTCTGCTTTGCCTTTTTTTTTCAAATGTATTCTCGTGTCATTTTTTTCTCTTTTTTCCCCTTGCGGATTCTAAAACGTACACACCATGCCTTCCCTGCGCGGCTGCGTAGCTGCGCGCGTTTGTTTCTGGTGCAACCGTCAGTTCTCGGCGCGGCTCCCTACGTGTTCTGCTCTTGTTATACTGGCTCGCCGCCTCGTAATAATGCTCGTGCTCCCGCAACAGGCTTCTTTTCTTCTGAAGTGTCTCGTAATCAATTTTTCACTTTCAGTCTTCCCCTCTCCGAGATGCGCAGGAATCGCACGACTCATATATGCCCAGTAGCGGTGCCTCTTTCTTTTTTCTTTCTTTTCTTCTTTCTCTTTCTTTTTAATTTTTTTTTTCATCACGTTCGCGCATGCTCAACGCGAATACTGTATTATGCCTTAGACTTTATGGCCAGTCGGGAAGATTTTCGTTTGAGTAGAGGTACCTGACAGGGTTCACTGAAACTGCTACACCATTTCTCAACGCAAGAAAAAAAATGGGGGGGGGGGGGGGGGGGGGGGGGGTATGTAGCTGACGCGCTGCAAGAACATACTGAATGGTGTGAGAAGCCAGTGCTTATGATGGGACATTGGAAGCGGCTCCCGATAATACAACAGCTTTCCATTGCAGTTACAGCCTTTCTTTTTGTATAGGTACGTCAGCCCTGGTAGCGGAAAAATAAATGCTATGTAAGCTAGAAATTGGTGATTTAGAAAAAAAATGGGTCACCCATACCGCATGTCTTCATACGGGCAGTTTACGGGGCCATAACATCGCCGTCCAATTATTTTCAGTACTAACTGTAACTGCGAGTAGACCGGCCAAAATGGTTAAAGACGTAACACGTAGTAAACACGCTGAGGGACTCCTGGGCAGAAAGATGTCATGAGATCTTGAAGAAGTCCCAGGAGCTATTATGCATGACAGCGGATAGGCACATATTACTGCAGGTACAGCTTAAGTAAATTCAGCAAAATGTACTTACACTGAGAAAGACATCAACACAAATGAGAAAAAATATGTTCAATACTAAAGGGAACTTCACTGACTTACTAATTTAGTTAACGTATTCCTAAAGCGGGTTAGATGGAGCGCTATTGCTTGCCGCCCCACCCACAGGAATGCCCATAGGTGACATGGAACCGAACCTGCAACCTCGTGATCAGCAGCAGGAGCAGAACGGTACAACCACGGCGGGTCTAAGCGCGGGAAAAGAAAACAACGAGTATCACCAAGCGTGGTTCCCCAGTGCTTCATGAAACAGGATATCACGGCATCGATGCACAGATGTCGGTGAGATACATTCGCAGCAAATGATGTGACGTAACACCCGCGCACGCAGATCTTCGCAAGGGTTTTGCCCCTCAACTGAGCTTTGTAGTTGGACATACCATCCACGTTAGTACACATGGGACTCCTGCACCAATGGACAAGGACTCCAAAGTGCATAGACATTGGTATAGTGGAGTTGACAAGAAGAGATCTAAATGGAATTCTTCGTCGCGGCATCATTATCTTTGTTACGTTCATCTTAAAGTAAACTCCAACAAAATTTAGCGCCTCGTAAAAAGCATGGTTTGAAATACGGCGGATATGAAACAGTGTTCGTGAAAATTTTACGTTTGAAATTCGAGTGCTTGCGTTACAGAAAATTCACAAAAGTAGGCGTTTCTTTAATGATTAATCTAAAAAGAAAAAGAAGGGAAAGAAAGAAAACAGAAAAAAATAATCGACGTATAAGATACTCCCTAATGCGAAATTTGAGTGCACCTCTATACGTGTTCCCATTTCGCGATATATTGGCTGGCGCGGACAGTCGGTCTCGTGCGGCACATTGTAAACAGAATGAAGTGTGTCGCGACTGCCTCGCTAATCGGGATATTGCCAGAGGCAACGCATGTGTGACGCGTGGGCGCGATTCAGAGCAGCCGCCGCAGACAGACCTCCTCTCATGCAGCGCTTTGTTTCCATATACGGTATCGGTGGACGCACTCGCCTCATGTCATCGGTGAACAGAAGACGGCGCGCTACTCTGGCGCCATCTCGTAGCGGTCGTCACCGCAGAGTCCGTCTTGCATCGCCCTACATGTTTCTTCTTAGAATTTTGCGATACCCTCGTCCTCCGCTTTCCACCTCATGATATTGCTGCACCCTCCTCCTCCGCTTCTACTCGCACTCTCTTCGCTATGGCAGTATTTCATCCCCCGCTGCGTTCCTCTTTCGCTCTTTCATCCTTCGCTGTGCTCGTTCGCTTGGTTACGCCGAGGGCCGACGCCGACGCGAAACGCAGGAACGGGCGCCTTAGAGCATGGTGTAAGAAGATAAGTGTTCCAACGGCGCGCCCGCACTTAGGGGCAGAGCGGCCACTTCGTGTGACCGGAAGTGAGCGCCGCCGCTAGGGGCAGCACGTGTTCAGGAGGCCTTGGAGAAGCGGCACAATAGTGGATAATTTACGACCTCCGTCAGCATTTAAACACCCATACCCAAAGATATGCAATTTTTCGTTATTTAGACGCCAAATCCTCAGCAGGTAGAAGGTTTCATGCCACTTACAGTCGAAATACCGTCATTTCAAACACGAGAGAGACGCGTCGTCTGCTCGACGAGACGGCGCGCTGCGCTTACCGCTGCTCGCCGCGTCGGAGTCAATCGGAATGTCGGCAGAAATATAAAGGGACGTTCCTCCAACCAAGTAGAGTCGTTTTAAGCAGGCGAACGACATGTATTCATCCAAATAAAGCACTTCTGCCGCGCGTGCCCATAAGAGCGCCAGCAAAGCGAGCGAAAAAGTGGCCCCCAGAACAGGTGCTGCCCCTTGCGGCAGCGGCGTGCGTAGAGTCACACTAAGTGGCCGCGCCTCGCGCCGCCGTCGGATCACCTTCCTTTTTTACACCGTGCCTTAGAGCTGCGCTCTGAAACGGCGTCATCACCGTTTACCGGAAGTGACGCATAAAGTTTATTGAATTCCCAAAGTTGCTGCACATAAGGCGGATCACGATGAGGCGCAGCCTTTCAACGTTCTTTCCGCACGACAATATGGCGGCCCCCATGACGTCAGTGCATACTATCCTATAGTTTCAATTATTGGCAGAGCCCGAGGATACCGTATGGAGCTTGGTATCAGGCTCAATTCTCCTATTTTATTTTTAATTTTTTACTTTTTTTTGTTCCTTCTTCCTGGGCAGTCTTTGCTGCAACAAAGCATCGTCTGACTCGCTTCAGTTCATCCTTCTCGGCGAGTCATTTAAGGATGACTGCCGTCAGTCGCACGGTGACGCAGACCTTCCGAAGCGCGAACGCACACGAGAACGCGCGACAACCAAAATAAGAGAAATTCGGGATGCTAAAGGGCGCAACGTCGAAGAATAGGAGCGACGCTGTTGGAGGCACGCGCTCGTCTTCTCCGAGGCTCGGGGACTCTTGGGACGTTCTCCTCGCTCGAGAAAAACGAGAGAAGGAAAGAAACGCAACGAAAAACAGACAATGAATCTAGGAAAACAAGTGCCTGCGCGTGGCTTGTTTTTCGCGCCGAATGAAGTACAGCGAATAAGGGCGAGAAGATTGCGTTTGACTCGCGAAACTCGAGCGCCTAGCTACGGAGCACGGCTTGAATCAAAAACAGGGCTGTGTATAGCGAAGCGTGCGGCGGTGTAATCTTTTTCAAGGAAGCAAGAAAAAGACTCGCGAATTGACACGCATGGTGGCGCAGCGCAGAAACAGAGAATCACGGCTCTCGCTATACGAAGGATGTCGTCTTTTCTACTACATTTCGCTTTCTTTTTTTTTTTTTCGTTTCTTTGTAGATTCTTAATCTCTCTTGTTTTTCGCGGTACTTTGTCCTGTTTGCTGTTCGTTTCCAATATCAACTGTCGGAATTCGCGGGTTCAATTTCCAGGGGACGCTGATGTGTTTCTTGTTTCGTAATTCTGCGTGGAGTGGCATTCGCTTAATCTTGGTCCGGAGTGCGTCGCCATGAGCAGACATTATACAGTCGTCTTCGCGCCATTGAAACCTGCGAATTAGGGTTACAGGTCACCAGATTTATGTCCCAATCGGTGATGGGCAAAGCGCGAGCTGATAAGCTGTGAGGGGACAGTATTTAGATACACCTGTGGAGTATTGGGTGATATGAATAGTACCGCGCTAGAAGGTAACCTACTTCTTATCTTTCTTCATTTCTTTCTCTCTTTCTTTCTTTTTTTTTTTGAAGGCATTATTCAACTGAAACTTTTACCTAGCAAGGTGCTCTCATCTTCCAAAAGCCTGTTGGTCGCTGACGCGCAATAACGCTTTGCTTTCTCCACAGTTTGCAAACATCAAATACGCGCATACCAACGAACGTGTGCTAGACATGTACATACACATGTACATACACATGTACTCGGACACAACTAAGTGTGAGTACGTGCACGATACTGCGCGCATTTGTCAAACAAAGAAAGCAAAGACGTTCAAACGTTGACCGTTTACACAAACACAGCTCGACAACGCCTGCCGGGCATCAGCGCAAAATATGCTTTTACCACAGTGCGATAACGTCTAACGGCGACCACCAAGCACCGTTGAACATGCTCCTACGTGGGCCTTCACATAGTGACATAAAGCAGACGAAGAAGTTCTTCTATACTTTTTAAGATGTTTTAGTGTAAGAATGAAAGAAAATCAGCTACAAAAACAGAACGAACGAGCCTACTAAAAAATGAATAAATAAATAAACAACGACAAAAACAAATCGCCTTCATTATGCAGCAGGAGCAGAAACTACGCAGATGGCGTCACAAGGAGAGAAACGCGAACGGCTAAAAAAAATGCCACGGTTCGCATACGTCATGTAGCTCGAAAGAAGAAAAACGCCGCTGCCCTGAGGCGCGTAAATAACGGAAGGAACGTGACCAAGATTGAAGAGGTCTTCACCGCATAGCACCCGGGGCTCGAAATCGCTTGTTTACTGCTTCTCGCTTCTCGTTTTCTTTCATTCCTTAGCCGTCTCTGTCCATCTCGTTCGCAACCGCCATCAAATTCTCAGCGCAAGTAAGACAAGAGAAGATAAATAACTGTATACGAAAACGGCATCGCGAGCTCCGAACCGGAGGAGAATATTCCTCGTCAGTACATACGCGGCCAACTGTAAGGCCATCACGTCCTGGAAGAAGACTGTGACGAGGCCGAGCTCGTAGAAGGACAAGCTCCGAGAACAGCGTAAATCACAACGTAAAGGACTCCGAGGCAGCGTAAAAAAAAAGCAGAAAGTGTGTCGGCAAAGAACAATACAAGCGCGAATGCAAAGAGAATTCAAGATAAAAGAAAGGCGGGTGTCCCTGTAGTGGGGGGGAGTCAAGATTGCCAGCAGCCGGAAAGGTGGGGAAGTTTCGGGTAGGGGAAGTTGGGGAGAGGGAAAGGCATGGGGGGGGGGGGGGGGAGAGTGCGCGGGTCGTCCAGTGTGCACCGATCTAATCCCCGGTGTTGCTGACGCAAGCTCGGCTTCGTTTCCTGCGCTGAGCTGCACCACGGTGTTTCCTTGCGTTGTTTCCTTGTCGAGGTGGCCTCGTCGGCTCCTCGATCTCGCGCGAATGTACCTCGCTTGCATGTCTTGTTTTCTGCGCATGTCTCTCTACCGACCTGTTTTTTTTTTTTTATTATTCCCTTCTTGTTTCCTGGCCTTCCCCTTGGGGTTGAAGTCCGCACGCTCCCTATTCTGTATTCTGGCGGCGACTCGGTAAACAGGTTGTCGGTGCGGGTTGCGCTGTTAATATTCACTCCTGGCTGGAGAATTGCTTCTTACTAAATGGTGATTCCTGATGTATGTGAAGTCCTATCTATCTATCTATCTATCTATCTATCTATCTATCTATCTATCTATCTATCTATCTATCTATCTATCTATCTATCTATCTATCTATCTATCTATCTATCTATCTATCTATCTATCTATCTATCTATCTATCTATTATGCCTGTATACATGTATATGCAACTTCCATGTCTTTCTGTCCATGTGTGGCCATTTCCAAACCTGCCACTTTCGCAGAAGCTAGTGTTCTAATCACTTTTTTATCATTTCCTCCGCCTTGAGCACTCACACTTTTTTTTTTGGCAAACCACAAACAGTATTCGATAAGGTCATTTTTGACGATCGATGTCTTCTTCGGCGACACAGCGTCGCTTACCGTCGCAAGCCTCTGAAACATTTATGCCGCTCAATAGGTTGCGGTATATCGCTCGCCGAAACGTGCGCGCGGCGTTGTTCGTGTCAGCGTTTTAGTTTTCTTCTTTTATCCTTATCGTCCCAGACCCTCCGCGCATTTTAATATTTCGTCCGTGTCACGTCGAATTCCAACCTGCACGCCTCTGGGGCGCCATTTTTCATCACGCGGCGAAGATCGCCCCGCAAGCGAAATGAAAAAAAAAAAGAAAGAAAAACAACGAATAAATTTATTGAACACGGGACGGAAGGTGGGCCTGCTATGGAGGGTGGTGGCTTGGAGGTGCAAGAAAAATGCCGCGAAATATAGGGAAAAAAAATTTAACAAAAATAACTAAACAATCGCGCACGTTTCCTCTTCTCACGTACTTTCGTCTCAACCGTGCACCTTCCCGCTGGGCAGTCTGGATTTCTGGTTTATTTCGCCGGAATCTGATTTGGCATCGTCCTTCGCTCCAGCGCCCGTACCTCGCCGCGTCGAACGCGGACACGTTCGGTGACCCTTGAAAAACCGGCGACGACGACGACTTGAAGACGGTCGGCGCAGCAGCGGTCCGAGTGTGCTCTGAAGCGAGGAAATTGCCAGGTCTGTAGCGAGGTTCGCAATGGCACGAAGGCGGCAGTAAGGTAAAGGAAATGGGAAAAAAGGATAGAAATAAGAAGTGACAACTAAGAAGGTAGAAGGCGGAAAAGGGAAGGAACGATAAGGCAACAAAGCGAAAGCTGGGCGGGAAGTGACGGCGATGAAAAAGCTGGACGTACTAAAGAGTCGAGGTGAATAACGGGAGAAAAAAAAGGGACAGGCGGAACTCGCTGGAAAGTGCGTGGGCAAGGTCCTGGAGGCGAGGGGATGGAAGAAGGATGGGATTGGATGGAAGAGCAGGGGCAAATGGAAGTGATGGGGAAGGAGAGAAATGAGGGTATATGGGAGAAGGAAAATAAAATAGCCGGATGAGGTGTTACTGGGGAAAAGGGAAGCTAAGGTAACAAAAAAAAGAAAGTGTAATTCGGGGAAGGAAAGAGAATGGAATTCGGGAAAGTTTAAGGAAGTTTCGCGAAGAGTTTGAAGTGAAAGAAAGCGCGCAATAGGTTAGGCAGAGAATAAATGCAAGCGCTAGGAAATGACTGTGAAATGAGCGAAATAGAATGAGGAGCGAGAACAAAAAGAGATCCGAGGAAAAAAAAAAACACAGTATGGCGCTACTGAAAAAAAGAAATTCTAGGCATAGTAACGAAAGATAGTGTGAGATTCCTCACATGAGGAATCTCATGGCCTATTATGCAGAATTTCCGCCCTTTCTTCTGCTCCTTTTATTCGTCTTTATTGGCTATACCATGTCGCCAGGCCTTCGTTATCGCCAGTATCAGCACCTCGCTGTGACGTGTGTTAATAAATTACTAGAATCGAAGGCAAACAATCCTTACAATATACGGCAACCGGCTGCAAAGAAAGGGGGAAAAAAGAAATATTTCTTCTTTGCACTGCCGCTTATAGCCTTCAGTGCTTGCAACGCCAGGGTTCAGTAGTGTATACGCGAAGCTTGTGCCAAGTGACGCCTCTCATCACATGTGCCTTTTCACTGTGTTTCACAACATCAAATGCTTGCAACGCCGGACACTGGCCGCCTACGAAGCACAAGCAGACCGGCACGGTCGAGTGGTTCGCTGCGGGTCCACTCAGCTTCGTACCATACTCATACTATTCTGCCACTTAGGTGCGAGGAGCTGCTTTGTCCCGTGGTGAACGAACTGCCGACTGTGTCCACGTGCCAAGACCGTAAACGACTCTTTTATAGACGGTAGAGATGCTTTATTTTTGGGCGGGACATCCCCCAACTGACGTCTAAAATGAACTCAGACATCACGCCTCAGCCAATTTGATATCTACAGTATGAAAGTAATGGCTCTCATCCGTATTGCATGTTCACGCTCCTAGGTGGGTTCATATATACAGCCGTCGGAGATGTAGAGATGTGTCACCGAAATGCCAAAAGCCCACGACTTCCTATATATATATATATATATATATATATATATATATATATATATATATACAGGGTGTTTCAGCGAACACTTAAAAAAATTCTTAAAGGTTGCCTGCGGCAGATCACAGAATGCTAGTTTATGGGCTGGTCTACTCTAAGAGGCGGACATTACTTCCACAAGAAATTGAAATGCATAATCGAATAAATAACAGAGATTCTTTAATTAAGTTTTAACTAATTACCTGAGGACCCATATTGCAATTTACAAATTGTAGCCGTGGAGTTCGCAAGGCGGATCCACTTGGAACCAATTCTCGGGATGAAACCAGTTTCGAGATATTAATTCCCGAACTTTGCCGAGAAATGCATTGGCGTTCCAGTTAGGTTCTTAAGAAAACGTCGCTTTTGGCATGGAAGCACAAAATTAACTGGAACGCCAATGCATTTCTGCGCAAAGTTCGGGAATTAATATCTCGTAACTGGTGTCATCCTCAGAATTAATTCTAAGTGGATCCGCCTTGCGAACTCCACGGCTACAATTTGTAAATTGCAATATGAGCCATCAGGTAATTAGTTAAAAACATAATTAGTAAATTTTTGGTAATTAGTCGATTATGCATTGGAATTTAACCCCGATTGTACAACTTCACGGATTACCAAATGTGCAGCAGGCTTTCGCCTTCTTGTGTTACAAGAGTGTAGCACCTGCCGAACTTTTTTTTTTGTTACCCATAACAGATTTGGATGCAAGTGGTCAACATACCTGGTTTACATGAGTCACTTCGGTGCGTGCCTTCGTATTTAAGCTTTGTGTACATTAAGTACACCCGTCCAGATAGCGACCGAGCCAACAGTGAACCCCGGAAAGTGGGCAAAAAAATCTTCGCTTTAAAAAAAGCTACAACAAACACGGCACGAATGGCTTTCCTGCGCGTAGTAACTCGGATAAGTCCCCGGTATGACGTAGACAATATATATAGTGCGCGCTCGAGAAAACGCTCGTCGCGTAACGCTGGAACGAAAGAAGGCACCGGGACGAAAAGTATAAAGGAGTGCGTCGCGCACTCATGCTCAGCAAAAGCGAGGCATTTGATCGGTGGATCTGCTAGCGCAGGCGCACGCTCCGGAACCCATTGTATTATAAGCCCAAGATTGAAAGTTTCCACTCATCCCTTGCTGCACGGGCGGCGAGGTTATAGCTATAGCGGGATGAGAAGCAAAGCAAAGCAAACAAACAAACAGGCAAACGTGCGTTCAAACAGCAGTGGGTAGCCGAGAGCAAAGCATTGGCGAGAGGCAGAACGCAGCGGCTTATCGCGTAAGTCCGCACACCGGAGGCCGTTGCTCGATAGAATCGCCAGGTTAGACGAAGAATGCACTCCGCTTCCCGACTGAGCTGGGTTTTCGTCACAGCTTCTTTCTCTGCAGTACTTTTTTTCTTAAGCAGAGCGCTTGAGTCCACGCTTCTATCCCAGATGCGCCGTTCTCTACGGCAACGCTTTTAAAGGAAAGAAAGAAAGGATGCCATGCGTTTGTCACGAGCATGTACTTACGGACGAGTGACGTCTTTCTTTTTTTTTCTTTTTTTCGAGCACGATCGTGCATACCTGGTTATGGGAGCGTGTTTTGGGCTTGCGAAGAGCTTTACGGAGAACACCGACGAGCTGGAGCAAGCGAGCGAACACGAATCGGTGACGACGTAGTACGTACTCGTGTGCTGGAAATTCTCCTAGCCATCGGACCAAAGCCGTCGCCATAGAAACACCATTTTGTTTTTTTGCTTTTCTTTTTCTGAAAGCGCTTACCGTATACTCGTACATCCCCCGTCGTCTCCTCCAACCCTCATAACCCATCCATCGTTCGCCTACCCAGGTGAGCCGCGCACACAGTACAGAACGGTTCCGTTTCTGCCCTATATGTGCTTCCGTCGAATGGGGAACGTTTTCTTCGCTTTCGCCACCCCCCACCCCTACCGTACCTGCCATTTCCCTTCGGCACTAACAATTCGTCGAGGTTGATTTCATCGAATACGAGTCGCAGTTCGGGTTTCGCTTCATCTCTCCGCGTCGTTCGTTTCCGAGTAGGCGGCGTGTTACTCTGGCGATATATAGGGACGAATACATAACCCACATTTTGGGTGCTGCGTCACAAATCTATTCGACTCACGTCTGTCTGTTTCCGTGCACTGTTTTCTTTTTTCGACCCCATATGTATGCCGGTAGCTGGAAACTCGTCCGAATTGTTTCGGTGACATCCCGTTGGCTTCGAAACTTGTGCAAGTGGCGGTGACAGAATTGGATCGCTTTTCGCGGATTACCTCACGTCACGTTGGACCGCGCGTGATCGGGGCCGACGAGCGCGCGCGTGGCTGACACGTCAGTCGTGACGTAAGCTTCGCTCTTGATAATGCGCCTGCCGCGGCATCAATGTCGAGCGTGGTTTGTGAAGTAAATACCGGTCTGGCTTGACGAGAATGTTTCGTGTCGCGTGCGACGTAAGGACCACGTATTGTGTTAAACGTCTCTGCGTAGTACAGCGAAAATATGCGTCTCTGCATGATTAAGGTTTCGTGTGTAATCAGCGAAACTATAGAGCCACTTGGTTACGTGACGTTACCTGTGGCGTAAGCTCAGAAGGGCAAAACGAAGGTTTGGAAGTGCTCTAAGTGCCTTTTGCGATAGTAAACTACGCTGCAGGTGTTCATATTGTTCGTCTATTTTTGCTTATTTTTGTAACCACACTCGTTCATGAAAGTTACACAACTTCGCCGGAACAGCCCAACGACCCAAGGCAAGAAGTCCTACCACATGGGACAAACGCTCCATTCGTGTGATATGTGTTTTCTGTTGGTTCTACCACAGCCAAACTAAGTCCAAACTTTCTTTTCAAGAGAGTCAGGTTGAAGCTACGTTTGGTATTAGAAAAGCCTGTAACGAATGCGCTATATATGTATATATTTCGCGCATGATGAGCCGATTCCGAGTCTATTTTGTTTGGTATCAATCTATCTATTTATCGATAGATTGATCGGGTCGCGTCCGTCCGTCTGGCTGTGTGTCTGCCTGTGATTTTTTTTTTTCGTGGAAGCTATTGAGGTTTGTAGCTTCTCGAATCCCGCGGCCCCTAAAGTTACTCAAGTTCCCTAACTGGCACGCACATCAGGTTTCGCATCGATGCGCTGTCTCTTCTACGCCTGCGCGTTTGTAACGTCATGTAACTCAGTCTGGAGTCACTATTCACGGATTCACTCTGCTCGCTGCTTATCGAGTCTCGAGCGCCACTACATACAGGTCCGCACTCCAACCTTCTCCCGGAGATCGGCTCGTGACCGGGTGTCGTGCATGCAGCCCTCGTATAGCCCTTCGCGGCAGCAGTTGCGCCTGCGTTAACTCCTGGACAGATCCGTTCATCCTAGCGCGCTTCTCCGCACTCGAACACTTGTTCCGGATGCAGCGAGACTGGAGAGCGAGGGAGGCAGAGCGAGCCCAGACTGCCGACCCGCAGGCGTTGGGACCGAGGCCACACATACACGCATGCCTCTCGCTTTGCATCGCTGTGTTGGGGCGGCGAAGAGATGCTCGAGTGATTTGAATAGGGAGGGCCGACGCTTCTTCTCGCGTGCGCGACGCGAAAGCCTTTCTGCGTGTGCCATGGCCGCCGGTGCTGTCAATGGAGCCCGACCGGTGCTGCTCGTGACATCTGAGAGGCGCCCAATTACAGCGCTCCTTTGTTAGTCACCGGCTCCGCGAGGCATAAAGCGTTAACGCGCCATTTGCGTCGGCGCCGGCTCTCGTCCATATTTTTTTTCTTCTTCCCGCTTTCCCGTTTCTCTCCCCCACCCGCACACATATGCACGCTTCCCTTCTTTCTTTGTTTTTCTTTTGTTTAACTTTTGGCCTCGTATTTCGCTCAACGATATTAGCGAATGCTGGTGCATTCTTTCCATAAACGGAAAGATCAAGATATTATCGAGAAATAATGCCCCTCCCACTTTGTCGCATTCCTTTTTACTTCCCTAATGATGGCGATATTTTATCTTCGGGAGAGGTGCGCCTATACAGTGGGGACTTGAGTTGATAACGCGCCCTTCCCTGCGTTTTGCCTATTTGTCGTGCCTCTCTTGTTTCTTATCTTTATATTCGCGCAGTCTTCTTTCTTTTTTTTTTGCAACGGGAATATGAAGATACTCAGCAGGGGCCGTACTTGTCCTCACTCCCGTTCTTGTTCGTCTTCAGCGCCCAAACGTCTATCCCAAAATTAAGTCCGTTTCCGCAAAAGAAAAACGTTTAGGATAGAAAGGGGGAATGTTAAGGGGAAACCCAAAGGTTCTAATCGCTTTGACACAGCCATCTGCCTTTCTTTTCAAGATTGTGTGTGTGTGTGAGAGAGAGAGAGAGAGAGTTTTCAGCCAATCAGAAAGGGAGAAGAAAAGTTCAGAGCCCTTCCGCTGTGTGAAGATGGAAGACCAGCGAAGCTGTTGGCTTTGTTTAATTATATATATGGTAAATGGTTGGAAAGACACAACACATAGCTTCGTTGCATAGCCGCACTCCGTATGCTGCATGTGGGAGTGAAAGCGAGTTTAGGCGACTTGATTCACACCACCTTGCACCATCGGCCGCAGCACGTAGGGCCGCTGCGCGTTCGGCTTCTCGTCGCTTTCACATCCATTCGCGCTGTTGAGCGCGCCAGCGCTCCTTGAAAGCGCGCTCTTCCTCTTCGGAGCGAGCTACACGGGTCTTACCCATACCGACTCCAAGGGGCAACTGATTACGTCGCTAGGGAAATGGCTATGTGAGGAGAGAATGAGACACAGTTATCGGATGGTAGACTATTACGTTTTATCACTGCCGGTTCGACACGCATCATCATAGACTAGCGTTTGGGCAACAGCGTTCATCGCTCCGGTGCATTGTTTTTTTTTCTCTCTTTGGGTCCCACGTGTAACAAGGGTAGTTCAATGGCGCGTCACAGGTCCGCGAGCCCACAGGGGTATGTGCCATTGAGCTTGGACCCTTTCTGCACAATAACCAGGATTGTGGCGATTTGGGCCTGTTGGTTGTACATCGGAAATGTTTTGCAGCGCAATAGCAGCACGGACACAACAGAACATAGAAATTATTGTGCGCATGTGCAACGGTGATGAACGCAGCATGAACGCGTGCGGTGGTCAATAAATATTTGTTGGTAGTTTGCGGTCGTCTGTCGTCCCATGTGTTATTTTTGTGTCCGTGTTGCTCTTGCGCTGCAAAACGTTTCCGTTTCCTACCACCAGGATTGGCCCACTTTTCTTCCGATTGTTGTTCTACGCGTCGTTTTGTCCGCGGACGCGATCTGCCATAACCTAGCCATATAGAGCTTCGCTGTAAGATAGCTGACAAAGGAAACGTGCATGGGGAAAATGAATGAGGTTATCAGTGTTACCTGCCTCGCCTTCCACTCTGTCCAGAGTCATTTCCCCATGTCCCCACGTTTTAATGAGTGATAAAGAGACAGAGAGAGACCTAATGATAGAATGCTTGTTGAGGACCCAACCCTACGTTCTCGATATTTTCCTCGTTTTACGTCACTCATTTACAGTTCTTCCATAAGCATACAGCTGTTTTCATCGAAAGAGCCGAGGGCAGCAGAAATGACGAACGCGAAATGGGAATGTTTTTTGCCCATTTACTTTTATTCTATCCCATATTCCCTAATGTTCCAGCGCTTATAGCAGAGGGCCTATGGAATAAGGGGAGTGACATATTGGGACAGAAGCCACGGAGAGGGCGGTAATGCGTTTGTCTAGCTGCTCCCGTCTTCCCTATTTTTTTCCCGCGTTCCTCCCTCTGATTCCTCGCTTTACTCGGGACGAGCTGCGCTTAGACAGAGTGCATGTAGCTACACGTGTTTACCGCTCGCCGCTAATGAGTGGGCGGTGCTCGCGCTCGAGCTCAGGGCTGCCGCCTTTGAGTCAATTCGCAGTGAACGGCGAGGCCGTCTCCCTCCTCGTTGCCTGCAGAGTGTTTTCAGGACAACTAAAAAAAATATTTTTTTCGGGAGGAGGGAAAGCGGGAGAGGTAACGTTTTCTAAAAGCGCGGTAGTCGGACTGGATTGCTTTTGCGGTGAGCGAATGGGTGTTGGGAGTAGATTTACGTCAGCGCGTGGCCGAATTTGTAGAGGCCGTTGGGTGAGATTGGAAATTCTGCAGGAAAGAGACGAAACAGATAAGATTGTGTGATCTTATCTCGCCTCCATGCTCCAGTGGCAAGACGGAATGGGATGTGGAATGCTGACAGATTGTGCGCTAATTGGGCGGGATTGGAATTGTGTTCATTTTAGTCGAAATTAAAATTGCACTTACCCTGAAAGACACACATGCACGTAGGTGCATTCGTTTTTTGTCACCCTTTCTGTAACACCGAAAACTCCGCATGGGCAAGGCTGTTACTTCGCATCCCCTTGCCGGATTTAAAAGAATGGAATAGTGATGTGCGGACGTTCCTTTAATGGAATGAGAGTTAGATCGGACTTTCAATTTTGGTGGAAATGTAAAGAGTGGAATATTACCACTACGTCATTTCCTGAGATGGACTGAGAATCAAATTGTCATTCTCGGTCCTCGACTATAATCGGCTGGCGTTTCAGCTTCTGCTGGTTAGCGGGCGTGTTATACTGTGGTGCACAAGGGGCTTCTCGCCACGTGGGCGAGTTGCATAAAATATGAGTGCAAGGAATATACGGTATTACCACAAGTTTCGTGCCTTTTCGTTACCTGTAAACAAGATATTTACCTATACAGGGTGTCCCAGCTATCACGCAGCACGATTTAAAAAAAGAGGAACGGCGTTACGCGAAGCAAACTTACTGCGTATTGTTTCCAGTACAGTGTAGTAGCCGCGAGTGTTTTTTTTTTGTTTTGTTACTGAGATCTAATTAGTTATTTGTAATGAATTATCTAACTCGAGAAGTACTATCGTAATTATCAAAATGTCAATGAGAAAATTGTAGAACAACATGAAAAAAATGCCAGGCCTGCGCGGCACACGCAGCACAGTCACAGCGTAAGCTAGACGAGCGTTTTGACAGTACTACCTAGTAATTTGAGTGAATGCGTCAGGATCGCGCTTGGGACGCCGTCGCACGTGCAAGCCGACGCGTTCCATCGCCGATGGCTAGCGGCGTTCGGCCCAGCCAAGCGGCCGACATTGCAACTAGGGTTGTCACAATCGCTCCCATTGCAACGCGCCCGACGCGGCCTGCTTGGGACGCCCTCGCGCGTGCAAGCCGACACATTCCATCGCCGATGGCTAGCGCCGTTATAGTTAGAGTATAGCCAATAGCCAAAACGGCTATTGGAATGAGCCCATAACAGCTTATGCTGTGAAACTCCCGATACAGCTTTCTGTTGCTCAATACGTGCTACGTAAATGTGTTTTTCCGAGTGTGAAAGAAGCCCGCGAATACACGCAGAATTGCCGCCCGACTGGCCGCTCGAAGCACTTTGCGTGTATACGCGGGCTTCTTTCACGCTCGGAAAAACACCTTTATGGTAGCACGTATTGAGCAAGAGAAAGCTGTATCGGGAGTTTCTCATGTTGCTCTACAATTTTCTCATTGACACTTTGCTAATTAGGACAGTACTTCTCGAGTTAGATAAATAATTACAATTAAGTAATTAGACCTCAGTAACTGAAAAGTTACTGGCGGCTACTACACTGTACTGGAAACAATACGCACTAGGTTTGCTTCGCGTAACGCTGTTCCTCTTCTTTTTTTTAATCGCGCTGTGTGATAGCTGGGACACCCTGTATATATTAAAAGGCGTGCGTGCCGTAAGCGAACTGACATAAGCCGCTATACTTACGATAGCTTTCATTATATTGAAGAAACAACCGAATAAAAGTCATTCATTGAGCCAGAGGCATTAGGGAGGTCGGTGGAATCCTTTTCGGCACCCGTAGTAGTTTAACGTTTGTCAAACGATTTCCTTAACTGGTGAAAACTTCGATTCAAAGGAAAGCTGCAGGGACGAAAGGACAACTTACCGTGGGTGGAAGACGAATCCATATCTTTCGGATCAAGCGTAATGCGGGTTCGACTCCCACCTGACATAAGTTGCCTATCTCAGGTGTTGCCTAGTTGCCAAACAAAGTAATTGCTAAATCAACAAATTACCAAAAAGTGTAACTGATTCATCATCATAAGCCTATATTTATGTCCACTGCAGGACGAAGTCCTCTTCCTGCAATCTCCGATTACCCCTGTCTTGCGCTAGCTCATTCGAACTTGCGCCTGCACATTTCTTAACTTCGTCACCTCACCTAGTTTTCTGCCGTCCTCGACTGCACTTCCCTTCTCTTGGTATTCATTCTGTAACCCTAATGGTCCACCGGTTAGCCCTCCTACGCATTACATGGCCTGCCCAGCTCCATTTCCCCCCCCCCCCTCCTAATGTCAACTAGAATATCGGCTATCCCCGTTTGCTCTCTGATCCACACTGCTCTCTTCCTGTCCCTTAACGTTAGGCCTAACATTTTTCGTTCCATCGCTCTTTGTGCGATTTTTAACTTGTTCTCGAGCTTCTTTGTTAACCAGCAATTTTCTGCCCCATATGTTAGCACCGGTGGAATACAATGACTGTACACTTTTCTTTTCAACGACAGTGGTAAGCTCCCAGTCAAGATTTCGCAATGCCTGCCGTATGCATCCTCAGGCTAATAGGTGACTGTTATAAGTTTGAGAACCACTAGCTCTAAATTAGCCGCATGGTAATCGGAGAGAGAGAGGAGGGGGGAGGGGGAGAGGATGTAATTTGACGTCAACGTCTTAAGCTCGACTGCGCAACGTTGCGCTGCGCGAACACGAGAACTCTCCCTTTCTCTCTTTCTCGTACAATACTCACGTCGCTGGAAAGACAAGATCAGCTGAATAAAAACCCAAAGAATACAGCAACATTTTTTTTTCTCTTTTAATCTTCCACGGCCCGCGGTGCAAGAAAGCGCAGAGAGCCGCATTTTCCGTGAAACCGCGCCTCGGCCGTGTGAGTGGTGAGGAAACTTCCAGCGGCAAATGAAAACGACGAGACGCATTTACCCCGCACGCCGCCATCGACCGCAAGAGAAATATCCGAACACGAACCGAACCGCATCGCCCATGCTCCGAGACTCGAGCGGCGCTCTCCAATATTGCTGCGCTGCGCGGCGCCCCGAGGAGACATATATCTTAAGAGCGATTCCAAAAAACCAATGCTACGTGCTATACGTGACCAGTGCCGAGATCCAATTCGCTTCAGAGCCCAAGTTGCATTTTTTTTCCTTTTTTAATTTAGCGTTGTCATTCCTTATTTTCCTGCTCACTTTCTCCGGTTCTCCTCTTGGTGCCGAGGCTTTCGCAAACAACGACAAAAGGCGCTCGAAAGGAACGTCAACGTATGCACCCAGAGAACGGTCAGCCGCGGTCAACCTGTCAAACAAAGGCGCACAAACAAAAAATTGTAGAATGAAAAAGAGCGAGCGATGGAGTCGAGGGAATGTGGCAAGGGTATAGTTGCACTTCGCGCGCTCCCGCTCTCGTCAGGCCGCTCTCGAACTCAATCTGCGTTATTCATTGAGACAAAGCGAGATCAGCGCGAGAACGCGCGAGAGCCGGGCGAGAGAACCTGGGCGCCGGCTTTCCTAGATAAGCGCGCGCCATGCCGGCCGGAGCTGATGGCTCTCACGACGCCGCTGCAGGAAATAAAAAAAAAATGAAGAAAAGAAAGGCGACGGGAAAGAAAGGAAACACCTTTCCCCCGCATTCGGACCCGTCTCGTTCTCCTTTCCCCTCCAACTAGCAAACTCCCCCGCCGTCCCCATTTCCCTCTCTCCTCCATTCCCCCACTTTTTTTGTGCGCACTCTTCACTCCGTTAGGGAAATACAGCGAAACCAGAGCAATAAGAAACGGCTCGCGCGCGATACACAATGGAAAGATAGCGGGAGAGGAAAGGAAGAGAAAAATGGCGACGTGTGAATCAAAGCGAAAACAGACTAGACTTGTGGGAAGGGAAAGCGACGCGATAAGGAATACCCGATTCCATTCCAAACACGATCTGCGTAAGGGATGAACGGACGCGGGAAAGATGGGGAGCGAGTCCCTTTTTTTTTTTTTGCCCACAACACTTCGGTTTTCGATGTTCCTGTTCGGAGTTCTTAGCCGCCGTTTTCTATCTTTTCCCTTCTATTAAACTTTACTTTTTTATCTATTTTCATTCCCACTAGGACGTTTGCCACGTGTGGTCGAATTTCTCTTCACTCGATATATGTTCTTTCTTGTTCCCAAATGGTGCGAAAAGACCATTTCCGATTGCCTTCTACTCACTCGAGTGATGTTGCAGCTTTTGGCGTGGCTATTTCTTTTTCTTTCTATTGATTTCTATTTTTTTTTTCAGAGTCTCTCCCTTTAGCAAAGGTGCGGCCGGTCAGCGCTTCAACGGTTATACCGATCTTTGTAGCCGCCATTGATGAAACCGAAAAGAACGGCGACAATATGGGGCGGCGGTATCGCGCTTTGCCGGCGCCGATAGGCATAGCTGTCTGCGGCATAGATTTCCGACGCGAGCTCGCCGACTGTTTATACTCGAGGTTCGAAAGGCCGCAGGCGTTGCTCTTGTCGCAGTCATTTCTCGTGAGGTCGACACCACTGGTTTACAAAGACGCTTTTGGGGGGTGTTTTGACGGGACGTGCCTGCAATGCCGCTAGGCACAATACGCAAGGAATGTGAGGAGAAGATACGGGAACGGATACTTTAAATCGACTCATATTAGTCTCATGTTTTTCATTGTTTTTCTTTCTTTTTCTAACTTTTTTTTGTGTGGAAGCGAGGAAAAGAACCTGGTAGTACTATTTTGTTGCGTGGGACGACGCAGACGGGCAACGACTGCGCTGACTAAAAGTAATTTCAAAAATATGTAGCAGCACCCCGATTATCTGTTTGGTTCACAATTGATCGATGAAGCTATGGGGGGAGGGGGGGGGGGTTCATTTAGCCCCGGACGTTGACGAGAATTTTCAGTGCCTCTAAAGGGCCTCTATTTGCCGAGGATTTGCAGGAACTGGCGGTAAGAACGACAGGAAAACCGAGATAATGCTTTGAAATTGTACCTCCGGGACCAGCGTGCTTCTTGCATTGCACTAATATTTATTTATTTATTTATTTATTTATTTATTTATTTATTTATTTATTTATTTATTTATTTATTTATTTATTTATTACAGCGACACTGTATATGGCTAGGCGAAACCAAAATCCGTCCGTCCGATGTGCACAGAAACTATCATCATCAGCAATGGCTCGAGCGTCGTCGTCTTCTTCCACAGCTAGCTCGTTGGCGCCCCTCGGCGTAACCGCGCAAACGCGCTCGTGCCACTGCTCCCGCGTTCGTCGCCGTCTTCTTTCACAGCTGGCTCCGTTGCCGCTCATCATTACAGCGTAGAATTTCACTTCTCTTCTGTCGTCGTAATGGGGAGGCCGCGTTTGCGGGGGCATGAGCCATTCATTGTCTTATGTGACCTGACAGGTTTAATTTTGAAGCAACTTAATTTTCAAGAATCGCAAGTGGCAATCCGACAACGGCGGAATCTCGTCGCAGCTGAACCTGTGCGTGTAACCTCATTAAGAAACACAAGAACGTAACCAATAATTGAGAAAGACTAATGAACCGTCGAGATTAACCCAGTGATAAACACCGGCGCCGCATGTTTCAGCTTCGCTGGTTAACCATCTGTAAGGAGTACTTGGGCGGTGCTCTTTATATCCACAGTAATTCGCCGCGGTATACCTACCGACCCAGCAGCAACCACTCCGAAGACAATGGTAGTGAAAGCTTCGCTTTTAAACTTGCAGCTGCGTAGTCCGCTCTACATCGAGAACTCTATGCATAGTGCAACGATCAAGTTAGGTTTATGGTGGCATAACTTCAGCGTTGTGTCTTTACGCAAACGCACCCCTATTCAAATGATAGCACGCGAAGTGTTCAGCCTTATTGTGAGCGCGTGTGTTTCTTTCTGTCTATCAGTCTGTGTGAGCCTGCGCTGGCGCACTTTTCCGCGGCGGCGCACGTCGCGCGGTAACCGGTTAAATATGGAATACAAAGCAGCGTAAGTTTATGGGTTATTCAGGCACGGTGCTGGCGAAGTGGAGTGCTCGCGCTTCATGCATTGAAGCGTATATCAGGCCTTTATTATATCGCTCTGCCGTACCCACCGTACCTACTGCTGTAGAAAAACGATGTGGCATGCACGTACTTAGTTGCTGGTCATCGAACGAAAAGAGATGTCGGTCTTCGTCTTCCCTTAACTGAACCATTCGTGAGGGGAGGAGAGTTTTGACCGATTTCGTTACTTCCATAAACTCTGCAACTGTTGGCGTTCCAGTAGCTTGCACTATAAAAAAAAGAAAGAGAGAGAGAGAGAAAGTAAGAAAGCAAGCACAGTAATAGGATAGCACAGTAATATGATAGCACCAGCACAGTAATATGATACTCAGGTGGCCATGGCAATAAGTGCTGGAATCCCTGCTTCTCACTGGCTTCAATTTTTGAAGGAAGAAAATAAAAATAAAATACTGACTTCTCCGATGCCATATACGATGCCTCTGGGTTCCATCAAACTGCAGCCGTGACTTCTGATTCGTCAAGTATAACGACATCGTTGGATGCTACCGCAGTAGTACGAGAGTCACACGAGGGCCCAATTCACTGCTCTCTGCCTCCTCGTTGCAATCTACCAGAACTCTGAGCAACGCCTCGAAGCACGTATCTATAGGAACGAGGAGGCCCACATTCTTCTCAACACCAATCAGGGTGCTTCCTCGCCGTCAGCGTGCCTGATCCCTCAGCGAAAACACGGGCACCTACAAAATCGAACTACCAGCTTAACTTGCGTATAAATAGTATCCACGACACTGCAGCGCGATCTGGCGGGTCAGTAAACAGCGCGTAGCAGCGAGGCATATCGCGACTGGAAAGAGCCCCCTCTTAGCCCTCGATTTCGCCAAGCAACGCCTGGCGATAGCCATAACACTTTTACACGTCTCGGACCGGCCTACGTCAGGGTCCTCGGCTATCGGGCTGCAGCCAAAATCCCGCGTGCTCGTTCGCGCTCGGGTTGGCCTGGCGGACCGGGAAAGCGAGACTGTCATTAGGGCGCTACTATATAGGAATGCCAGACTGCGTCGTCGTTCTGTCGAGCGCGGCATTACGACGGCGACGGCAGCCGGACTGCTAAGAACGCTGGAGGAGTTGGGAGAACTATGAGAGGAGGGCGGGGGGGGGGGGAGGGGAGGGAGTGCAGCGCAGCTCTTTTACGCGCCACGGACGTCGAAGAAGGACGGGGGGTGGCAGCGTCGCGAGGAAACTGCTGCGACGGCACGCACCGGCGCGCGAAACGGTGAGTAACAAAACAGAAGAACGGGGTGACCGGGCACTGCCTGGCGGGCAATAAATTGCCCCCCCCCCCCCTTCCGATAGGGGTCGCCGGCGTAGTTACCGGCTGCGCGGCAGCCGTCTCGTTCCTTATGGGTTCCCTGCCAGCTTCTTTCTGCTGGCGCGCTGCTTCACCTATAGGTGGCGCCGCCGGTGGCGAGGTCCCTTTTTCGCGTGCTACACCTTAGGCCTACCTGCTGCGAAACAGTGCCTCGTAAAGCCGTTTCCTCCGTGAAAGCAGTGCCTCGGACCCCTTCCTCTGCCTACCCCCCAAGACCGCGGGCAACCTCACTGCCGCGCCTTTTCGGGCAGTTCGAGACGGAAGAGTAAGAGACCAGGTGTAAGGGTTGACGGCTGTTCCCCCACTCTTTCTTTCACTTACCCGTCTCCCGTGCTTCCGTTTTATCGCCGGCACGCCTGCTTTTGCGACCCGGCGCTAACGCTTAGTGTGCCTCGACTGCACAGTTCGGCGCAGTGCTTGGGCTTAGCCGGAAAGCTGGCCTCGGGCGGTTCGGTGAAAAGAGACACGGTTATCGGAGGCGCGCCGAAGCTGGGAGGTGTAAATATGCCAAGCTTTCGAATGAAGTAGGCCATTTCCCGAGGTTTCGGTTGTCGTGCCACGCATCTAAGGGAGCCGAATTCACCAAAGTTGTCTCTCGTAAGTTCCGTTTGCTATTGGCCGGCTTGTCTTGCCTATGCGTCTAACATCACGACTGACTGCCGTCTGCTCTCACAAACAATTCTGGCGTAAGAACTTCTTTTTGCGATTAAGGATCTCTTCTCCTTAGGCATCTTTGAAACGGATGCTTGTAAATCTTTGCGAAGAGCGCTGTCGGCAAATTGCGCTAGCAGTAATCTTTTGTGGGTTGGAGGAAGCGAAGAACGAAATAATGACGTGTAGGCCGCCCTCCAACAAGCATCTTCGTACGCCCTAATCAGGCCGCAAGCGGAACGAGTGAATGAATTGACAAACAAGAAAAATTAATTACAAGAGCAGACACCAACCGCGAGATATTGGATAAGAGGTTTCATAAATATATGTTACTACCTCTACTTTGCGCTCTTACAATAATATATCCGTAGAAAACCACCAGTTAACTGGGTGGGAAATAAACTTCCATTACTGGCGCGTTGCTCAACCTACTCAGACACTTGCGAAACCAGGAGGGTCGAGCGCTCGCAAAAACCGAGTAAAAAGGCAACGAGGGCACCGAGCCACGATGCGGCAGGGCCGGTGTAATACAATGTGGGTTTTCTCTTAACGCGTTCCCCTCTCTCTCCGTTGATTGAGCAGTCCAACGGTTTCGAGGGTTCATTTGCGCAGCACCCAACTGGCCAGCAGCCGGACGAGGTAGTTAGCGCCGCGGCCCCCCGAACTCCACTTCTAGGAGGGCGCCTATGGCGTGTGCACGCTTTCTCTCGCTGACCTATCGCGTTTTATTTTGGTTGGTATAGCTTCGGTGGAAATGCCGGTGCTCGTGCCAGCGTCTATTATGGACCTTCGTGCGCACGCCGCCCTCTCCCCCAGGGCTCTTACCGCTCCCCAACCTTGGCTACACACACGGCTGTCAGTCCCGGCTACATGGAGTCCCTCTTTTTTTTTTTTTTTCTTCTTTAACGGTGCTCGCAACATCGATGTCACCTGCACCGGGGAGTAGAGGTGTTTCTATTTGAGCCCTGTGGAGAGGCCGGGTTTGTGCGCCCGGGGATGGCTTCTTCCCACGAAAGGCAAGACCGGGGGAGGGGGCTGGTGGAGAGGGCAGTGAAGGGGGTTGCCGCCTGTGCTTCGACGTCGATGGCGGCCCGGGAAACAATTGGGGAGCACGGGAGCGAGAGAGGGGGAAAGACGCGGGAGAATCGGGAAGAGCTGTCAAGGAGCCGATATAGGAGGCGCCTTCAGTGAATCCCTAATTTTATTGCCCAGAACAGAAGACCGGGAGCGAAGTGAGGGGAGATTTCTTGCGCAGACGCTTGAGATTCGGGATAGAGCGCTTTGCTGCAGTGTTTTTTTATTTATTTCTTTTTTTATGCTGTTTAAAGGTTCGAGACGATAGCTGTGGTGAGCAGGCTTACACGGTTGCGTTGCAACAAGGATAGCTAAGATTGTTGGCTTGGTGTTACTGAACACTTTTCGTTCAGGCGCATGAACAACGCATACAACGCATGAACAGAGCTTGAAAACAAGAAGAAAGCACGTTGTCGTTGTGGCCTTAAAAAGGACGCGCCGGCTACAAGCCAGCATATGCATGTACTGATGAACTAAAGAATAAATGCTGCATAGCTATTGTATTCTCAAGTTACAGTTGGATAATAAACCATACAAACTGAGCCTTGTTTACTGTCTTTCTTTTTCTTCTTTTTTTATCTGTTTACTCGTGCTGCATACGACGCATTCTTTGGTGCAAATAAAGTGGCTCAGTTACTTTTTCCTTACTAATGAATATTGTGCACCCTAAAGGGTACAAATGACAAAATACGATTAAAAACTAGATCGCAAGTCTCAGTTTAGAATCTCGAACACCGCGGCGGGAAAAGCAAGAGCCACAGCTCCTGTGAATGTTTAACGCAAAGCTGCAGTACATCCATAAAGCAATTGTATCAACGGTACTAAATTGATACAGCGTAAATCTTGGCGGAATTCGTAAATTGAGGAGATCAGAAGAACCAGAATGGCTTGTAGCGGCGTATTCTTGGAGCGGAGCAGTCAGTGCCAAAAAGCGATTGCATTTGCCGCCATCTTGAAATAAGAGCGCTCTTCTCCTGCGCTCTTTTCTCGATCCGTGGACACGTGTACCAATAAACGTGGCTCCGTGCCTCGTTATTTTTTCAGCCCCAGTTGCTTAAGTCTATTTGGTAGGGATTCCTATCGACAAGCGCGCGTTGAGTAGCGGCAACATACACAAAATGTTGCGGCGGCCGGAACCCAACGTCACTTCAGCGAGCTTTTCTATAGTTATACCACTAAGCGCAGCAATTCGGTGTGAATAAGTACATTGACGAACTGAAATAACAGACACGACAGATCGCAGTTGTGACCATTTCCATCTTGCCACCATTCCACCTTCTTGCGCAAAATTTTCCTCGAATGACTGTTACAAATTTATCGCTCACAACTGCTCAGTTAGGCCGCAGTCACAGCGATGGTTTGCACTGCACTTGACATTGCAGTGAAGCATCCAGCGAGTTATACGGTGCTAGGCGTGCCGTCTCGGTTTTGATTTTGATTATCGCAAGTTCTTATAATCGTTGCTTATTTCGTAAATTTTCCTAGATCTCTACATTATTTCTTCCTCTGTTACTTTTATTTTTGTTTTCTTGCAATTGCCTTTTTGCAATTGTTTACATCTGGTGCAAGATATTTATTTCATTTCTCGATGCCTGGCCAATCTCGAACGTGCATGGGTATGTAGCATGTGATAAGGAATCGTCAAGAGAGCAGACTCGGCTGGGCATTCGCTGAAAGGAAATCCGTTTTTCCAGCATCCAACCTGTCTACTACTCCGTATCGTCAGTTCCTGTTCCCTGTATGGAACTGCGTGCGCAGAGCGCACAAAAAAACATTAAAAAAGTGTTGTACACTTTTTCACTTGTCTTATCCCCCAATCGATAACCGTCATCTGACTCGCGTGCATTTCATCGCTTTATCGCTGGGCTGCCAGGACTTTCAGATTAGGAACTGCACACGAGTATATCAGTGTGACGTGGCGTTTCTGGCACGAGAGCATCGAGCGAGCAGCGGCAAACAAACGAAGTGCTTGCAATGCCGATTAAAAATATCGCTTAGGAACAAGGTAAGCCTAAAGGAGTGGGAAACTTTCAGACGAAAGGAATAAAGGCGTCAATCTCTGGCGCACTTCTATACTGACACAGCAAGAAAACACGGCGGCCAAGTCGTGAAACCTTTTAAAAGCTGTTTTTAGTCGACCCTTCGCTGTCTGTCCGGCGTCACGCAGGTCACCTGACCAGGAGAGGTTGAGAGCTGCGCCGGGGGAGGGCAGGTCACGTGACCAGCGGAGGAGGAGAGGCGTGCTGAGGGAGGAGACGACCAATGAGAGGAAGCGCTGGGCGCGAGGAGGAGAGGTGATAAGAGAAGGTGTGTGTCAGGCGCGCCCTTTCGCATAACGCGCAGAGCTGCTGTCGACGCCGTCCGCGTTTCTCCGCGTTTCCGGGACTGCAACCGATGCATCGGGCGGTGGCTCGGCAGGTTTCGACCAGAGAACTGAACACTCGTCGAGTAGCGTCTGAAGTCGCTGCCTCTTCTCACCTCGCAACGTTTCAATTTAATATAGCTTCCTGTTGGTGATCTGTGTCTACTTGCGTTTAGGCGATTGCATCATGTGCAACACATGTACCTGTAACACTCGTAACACTCCGAGTAACTAACACAGCTTCGCTGTTCCACCATCTTCGCTGTACCACCACAGCTTCGCTGTTCCGCTTCACTGTTCCACCAAAATGGTGGTGATATTTTTTCCCCTTAAAGCCTAACTCCCCTTTCACACCACGCCCGTATATAACAATTCATTTTTTCTGATTGTTTGGAGCCTTATTACGACTATAGTACCAGCTCGTTCGCTGGCCCCCCTCTTGGGACGCTATAGAATTGCGAGCGCCTGCGCTCGGCGGTTGAGCCACAGCGCGTTTCGTCGTCAACAGTGGATTCTCCCTCTGATTACCACGCGCTCCCAAAGACACCGGCGTGCATTAAAAAAAAAATGACGCGCAGATGCGGACATACTCGCAGAAAAAGAAAAGAAGAAAGAAAAAAAGAAAGGCAATGAGCTAACGTAAAAGAAAAGGAAACTGAGAGGCTGTGGTTGGTGAGTCGTGGCCATAAGCGGACGAGTAATTAGCCACTTCGTTGTCGCTCATTTTCCCCGCCCCTTCTTTTATTTCTCTCTTTTTTTTGTCTTCCTTTCACTTTCTTTCTTTTTCTTTTCTTTATTTCTCTCTTTATTGTTGGTATCCCCTTCCGTTTGCTTTTCCAGCTTGTTTACGCTTATTATACGCTGCCGCCGCATTTCGGTTCAACGTGCGCGCTTGTTAGGAACCCGTTCATGTATTTTCGATTCCATGCACGGCAACATCGGCGCAAGCCTATCTTGAATTAGAGGAATAAAAAAACAGCACAGTCATATATATATATATATATATATATATATATATTTGTTGATGACGATCGATATACAAGCCAAGTAGGAGTGCACAAACAACTCGTCGAGCACCTCTTAATTATCGATTGCCCGCCACTCCTAGCGAATATGTGGCGCGCTGAATTTATATATATATATATATATATATTTTTGTTCTATGGTTATAATTATTTTTGGCGTTGTGAGCTTGGTATTTTAAATCCCACGAGCATCCTCTGGAGGGTGTAGTCTGCTGTTAATCTACCAGGTCACTTCGTTTTTCTGATTGCGTGTTGTATTAAGGCATGCAATGCAAGGCTCTTAAAATAAGGACTTTCATAGAAGCTGCTATATTAACGACATATATAGTGGTTGTTCCTTGTTCAGTATTCGTGGACGCAAACTTATTATAGAGCAGCAAAATCCAGACAAACGGCCTGCGAATAGACAAACGGCCTGCAAACGTAATCCGATATCAAACGTGTGCTGTCCAATTTTCTTTCCCGCAGATAACACCGGAGAACTCCGTTTTAAAGGAAAGTGCTTTGTTCGGCCTTTATCACAAGAACAATAATCAGAAGGGAAGTAAATGCGTATTAGCGCAGTATTATTTATCCCTGCCGACTTCTTTGTCCCCAGGAAAGAAACGCAGTAGCAGAGTGCGCAGATGATTTGAGTCTAAGCAACCTCCCCGAGTCGATTTTACTGCTTAACAGACTGATGATAATAATATTTCTACCGCGTTAGTCAAATTTATTCTATTTTAGAGTAGTTAATTACTGAGCCCCACTGGTAATAGTCCCAACATTTTCTAGGTAATAACTGCTACTAACATTACCATTACTACGGCGGTTACTAACACGTCAGTAACATACGTGAGAAGCACTTGCTAACCTATGGGTGAGAACTACGACTTTTCTTTTCATTATAGTCTATAGTTCTAGGATGGGAGGTTTTGAGAAAGGGGTGCTTCATTGTGAGTTCTGAACTATCTGTATGGTATGCAGCGTTAAATGTAACCACCAGAAATGGTGCACGTTATAGAAATGGACAACATAACGTGTTCTCTCACGGAGTGGCTGTGCCAATTCAGAGATGCAATACGTATACGATGTGATTACATTGTTAAGTTAAAGCTGTCACAAATTCAGTGAGAGGCAGTAAGGTTGGTGTATAGATAATTTTATTTTCCGAAGAAAAAAAAGCACGCGAATCACGTCTCAGGATCTCAGCCGTTTCTTCTGCGTTTTTTTTTTTAATGCGAAAGCGTCATATGGCCCATTGAGCGAAAATCCTCCGTCTGTAGCAGCAAAACAGCACCTAAATTCCCATTGGCTGCGACGCCATGTCACGAGCGCGCCTCGACGTGGACGAGCGTGTGAAAGGGAACACCTTCTGCCCCTTCTAGCGCGCCAGCTGTTGCGCGAGGGGAGAGGGCATCGCCGCAACGTCACGTCACCCTCGCTCTCGGAAGCCCAAGCGTGCACATGGTCCACATCGTATCTCTCTCTCTCTCTCACCCCCAGTGGACTTAGTTGCTGCGCGCGCTCGCCGGCCTTGGTGGCCGCTGATCCTTCCTCGGCCTCTCGTCGCGCAGGACGACGATGGAGGCTGCGTTGGCACCGCAGGCTGCTGCTGCTTGCTGGCTCGGGCAGCACGTACCGCTATGTACATTACTCGCAACGCAAAGCTCTAAGGATTGCTCAGTGGTGTTCAATTGGACATTAATGTTTTCGCATTCATAACTCATAAGAAGTGCGTAGGTGTTCTCGGATTTTGTTACCCTGCAGTGCATATGTGATCGACCATCCTAGACATTCGCACGAAGGGTGCCCCTTCACTTTGGCTGTGCTTGCGTGATACCTACGCTGTGCACGTGTAACAGCGCGCATCTGACGCAAAACCGAACTGCGAGTTAAGCAATCGTTCAGCTGAAGCCAATCTGAATGCTCCGCATAATGAAGTATAGCTTGAGCTGCCGATGGCACTCTTTCGTACCAGCGTCCGCGCAAAGCGTCCAAGTGCGCATGTCTCTCGGTTGCGACTCACTCTCGGCAGCGAAATCAACTTCTGCCGCGAACGTGTCTTCTGCAACGCTTTTCGGCCAGTTCAACGACACCTCTGGTGAATCCTCTGGTCCGAATGTTTTGTTTTCTTCTTTCTTGCTTTTATATTTTCTTGCTCTCTTCCTCCGTTGTCCGCTCGCATACTAACACCGATGAGTCACAAGATACGTGTATTAAAGTGCCGCGCGGGAGCTGAGGGCGACAAAGTCGACGGACGTGAGAGCGGAGTCGTTCGGGGATTGTTTCGTGGCCCTTTTTTTGCCCCACAACGGGAGCGCAGTGACATCTTCTCGGCGCTCTAGTAGAGACGCCAGCTCGGGCCGCGCACATAACCACCTCTGCTAATGAAAGGAAAACACGCTGGAAACAGCGAATAAATCTTTCTTTTCTTTCGTCTTTCTATTGCCAGCCGAGAAGTGGCGTGTACGACACGCTAGTCGTCGTCGCCTCGTAAGTCCGGATACTATATATATGCCACCGGCATGTGCACGTTCTATACAAGAGCCGGGGAAGAGGGGAGTGGCGGTCTTTCCACGCAGTGAGATCACGTGTTTCTTCGTTCCATTCCGTTCTCTCACTTTGCTTGTGCATTATTTCCACATTCACTCTCCGCATTCTACTGCCTCTCTACTACTATATATGCTGTGTCCACAGCACTGGTGTGTTATTCTTTCATTAGGAAAGACCCTCGTGCGCGCCAGCGGGAACTGATGGAACGAAAGACAGAAAGAAAGAAAGTAGGAAAGAAAGAAACGGAGAGGATCGGGAAATAATGCCTGACAGTGGGTTTTGTTTCTGACGTCTTCATAAAAGACTTTCCCCTCAACCTTTCTGTTTTTTCCTCGCGTTCGTTTCTGGCTCTGCGTCCTGCACTCATCGTCCCCAATGCCCCTCCCCCTCTCCACCCCCCCCTCCCCCAACTGCACACACATACCAACGCACTTGAACCTTCCCGGAGGTTTGCTTCTGCTGATCGCCTCGGAAGCACGAAATGCGACTAACCCTGGAGGGAACCGGTAATTAGAGAGTACGCGTATTCGCGATGGTTGCGTAATTAATACCGAGTCACGAGCAGGAGCTTCTTCGCCGGCGGGACACGGATGACGAGGTTTCCTTGTTGCTGCTCTCTTCTCTTTCTTGCGAAGGCTTTATTTTATTCTTCTCTGCCGAGAAAGTTCCCCTGGGCTGCTTTTTAAGGGTCTTTGAGCGTTCTCTTTTGTTCGATCCGCTTATCTCTCTTTTTTTAGACTGTATACTGCTTTCCCGCAAGTTGAACAGTATTCAGGACTTCTCGAACGAGCTTTTGCACCGCCGTACGACATTCTTATGCAGCCTCACCAAAAGAAAAGCGGCTCACTCTTCTTTAAGTTTTTTTTATTTCATTCATTCATTCATTCATTCAATACTTAATGAAATTCACTTCTTTAGCCCTTTTAGTGTCTATTGTTGCCAAGAGGCGGCAACAGTACGTGTAATCAGCACTTTTCGATTCCTCAGCAGTTTGCTCAAAATTTAGCATTCTTATCACAGAGAATAAACAGAAATCGGTGTTCACGCCGTCCGTCTCCAGGATGCATGATTCAATACACAGAGTCGTCGTGGCGTGCCAACAGCGAGGGCCTTACATATTCGAGGACAACACACTAACGAAGCCTGTCGGAAGCGCTGAAGATGTGCTTGAGGAGAGTTAAAATAAGGAGATCCCATTCTGACCTTTAACCCGCACGGCATACTTTAGTGCTTTTCCGGTGGAAAGCCTCTATCTTGACTTTATAGAAAGAAAGATAAGTTCTTTCTGAATGCCTCGTTGCAATATCTATGCCGCTTAGATTCGAAGTCAGAAACAAAAAAAAGGAAAGAAAGAAAGAAAGAGAGGAAAAGAAATGAAGAGAATTCTATTTAATGAATGAAAACGTTTGGCCGTCAGACGGTCAACCCTTGCTGATTCCAGTAGGGTGTTGCAGGAAATATCATACTTCGGGAAAGACGAAGAAAACTGTTCACGTAAATACGCTCCGCAGCAAGTTCTGCAGCGTTACTACATTTCCGCAGCGCTACTGAATGACTATTATACTGGGGCTAAATTCACAAAGCTATTCGCTCCTAAGTGTTCTTTCGTCTATCACAAGTGCAGCAGCAGGATTATCTGGAATTTTCTCTTACGAACTATCGTAAGAGCTTTTTTTGTGAACTCAGGCCCTATTCTTTACTTGTTCTCGGTTATTTGCTATTCATTGTCTTTACGTCGAAAGGAAAACACCCTTGCACGGACTTGGCTCGGCATCGGCCAACGAACTTCACGTCAGACTAAACGCGATAGATAAATCTCTGTAAACGCGATAGATAAAACTCTGTCTCTCTGCACACTTTTCTGCCATAGATGCATCTCTATAAACGTATTCCTCGCAGTGCTCGCTTATACAGAGTGCTCAGGGTTTCTGTATGCGCTCCAAGGATTAGGCGAGTCCCTCTTTTTCAGCATGGGCGGCGGGATTTGGAAGAGTAGCGATTTCTCTACTGTATACGGGCAACGTCGACGCCTGGCAGCCAGCGCAGGCAATTGCGTAATCGCGTGCTTTCACAAGTGCGACAGCCGGTCGACCACGCTCCGGGCCTGCCGCTGAGTTCACCGCATACCGCGCTTTCCGCGACATAAGACCCCACCCTCTGTAAAGCGGGCCTTGTTTCGCGAACCTTCCGGGATTTTGCTGACCGTGCAACGTACTAAGCGATACGCGTGCTAAAGCGACAGTGAACTCAACAAAATATTTAAGCGGTAGTAGTAAATTATTATTCTTTTACACACAAAAAAAAGCCGCTCTTACCGTGAGCTGTGGTTCGGTATGCGAGAAAAGGCTTAAGAACGATACAAGTGGCGACGCCGCCGTGAAGTTCTCGCACCAGCTCGCCTTGGCGTGATGGATTGTCACGATACCTGCTGGGGCCTATAGTTTTTTTTTTTGCTTTTTTTTATCGGATAAAGGTGGAACACACTGTGTCCTAACAAAAGACAGTATCTAGCAAGCTTCACCAACCTCAACTGAATCAAAGCGGCCCAAATACGAAAACTTATTTCAAATCAGTGATGTTAAATATAAAATGAAATTCTGAAATTTTACTTGCCAGAACCACGATATGATTATGGGGCGTACTCCATGACGTCACACTGACTTACCGGCGCCTGTATTCTGGCGCGCAATTTTGAGGAATAGAAGTTGGACGCTCATTTTCTCTTCTGATAATAAATGTGCTGTCCTAAGGTGAAAGAATACAGAGTTTTCAAAGAATACATTCTGTGTAAAACTTATTTAGTGTTTCTATTTAGTGCTCCTTTGAACTCGATGGATATAACTTGCGTCAATGTAGCGCGACTCACCCACAGAAAGTCCACCACGTGCAGAGCATGCGCAGTGAGGGCAGCGCTATTTCTCTGGCGTGACTTCACCGAGCGAAATACGCGAACCGGTGATTCAATGACAAAGCCGATATTGGGATCCACCTTTGAATGCAAATTGGGGACTGCACTTTAATACTGCCAACTAAAACTTGGCTTTGCGAACTTTAGAGCACACTCCTCAATTTCAGCTTGCGCATCTGAATTGCGAAGAAATTCGTTTTTCTTTTCTTTTTTTCCCGTAGTCTGTATATACTTTCGTTTCGAGGGTGTACGTAACTCGGTTAAGTTTGCTTGCCAACCCCGCGTGGAGCATTGGCTGAGCCCCAGGTATCATTCCCGGGCATACCTTCTTATGCGCGTCCCGCTATTCATCCGCCCAACCCTAACCGGCCAACGTTATCAACCTCATTTTCTCCAGCTCTCGTCTCAGCTTCTTCCCAGCGGAGCAGCGCGTTGTGATCGGCTGGCCGGCCAAAGAAAGGACGCGGAGCAGACCGGGCGCCCGCCAGCTTTTGTGGCGAATCTCTCGCGAAATGCGGGGGGACCCGGTGGCATGCGGTGTACCGTATGGACTCGCGTAATAGCCGTATCCATTGCTTCCTTCCTCTCTTCCTTTCTTTCTTTTTCTTTCTGTGTTTCTTTCTCTCCTTCCTTCTTTCGTCAAGCAAATTGAGGAGTGTCTTTGTCGGATTTCATCACCATGTTTATGGTCACGATGCTTTCCCTGGCACAGGTCACAAGAAAAGAAAAAGAAAAAAAGCTACTGTTGCCGCCGAAGATGATTTCGATGTTTGGCGATGAGGCGACGTTTGAGACGTCATCAGTTGTCATAGTCGTCATGCCATTAACTTCGTGTCGTTGCTGTCGTCATTGTCGATGTGGTTGGTTTTTGTAGCCATCCATAGATATACTCGCGCTTCGGGTAAAGCCTAAAACGGTCCCTCTACACTTTTTTTTTTTTTTTTTTGCTTGGTATTTGAGCAAAATGTTCCCACGCGGTACTTGGCAACGCAATGCCGTCTTTTTTATTTCTTTCTTTTCGTATTCAACATCTCAACCCCCAAGATAACTTGCTTGTCTTACTACTATAGTATGCGATAAAGTGACAAATCAAACTGATAGCTCCGGCAAGTACAAAACGCTCAGACTTAAAGAATGCACTTCCTAAAACGTAACCCTTCCAAGTACAAGTCCTCATCTCACTTTAAGTGTGGTGGTTGTAATATTTCACGGATGTAACTTACCTACGCGACAGTTTGCACGCGACGCCATGGACGCAGCTTCTCGCCGTGATGTCTCTCCAACATGGCACTTAGAATGACGTCAATGCATCATGAATGACGTCACTGCGGCGGGTAACCTGCTTCCACGGAGGATTAGCAAAGCTTAGGAGAGGCGTCAACGCACGCAGCTGCTCGCCGTGCTAGTTCACCGACATGGCACCTAGGATGACGTCAGTGCAAGCTATGTATATGTACTGCGTAACTTGCAATTCCACATTACAGCGTGCCCTCTAGGAACGCGTCTAACGCGCGAGTGCGTACGGTATGTAAAGCCGCAGGTCCCTCCCGTCGCCTCCCCTTGCACTCTCGTTCCTCCGTCCTCGTGTTCCCAGCAGCCGCGGTCGGCCTTCTCCGTTGAGAATACCCGGCATTGGTGACCGCCGGCCTGAGCCGGACAATGCGTCGTCATCCCCGTTGTCGAGCGCAGGGGAGTGAAACCGAAGCCCGCCCCCACGTTTTTTGCTTGTTCCTCTTTTTTTTTTCGGTTACCCTTTTCTACTTCTTCGTTTCATCTCCGGGGCTGCATGCGGTGAAACGGGACAGCGGCGTATATCTTGGACGAGGGATATATGCGCATACGTATATAGCCTACAACTCGCGCACAGTCTCATGCAGTCTGCGCGCACTCGTATATGTGTGTTTGTAATAGCGACGACCCGTGTACCGTCCAACCTCCCTGTTTCCTTCTCGCGGCTCACCCCCGTCGTCTAACCCAGGCCTAACAATGCCGTCGCATCAGCGGTCTCCCGCTGTGCGCGCGTTGCGCGCGGGCTTTGCGCGCAGGCAACGGGGAAACGATATGTTGCGCGCAGGTCCGTCCGTTCGGCAGTCTCCGACATTGTGCGGTTTGAGAGACGCCATTTTTTTCTTTTTTTTTCTGTGTGAATTGCTTATATACGGCATTGTAGGGGGCTTCTCAGACTGTGCGCCACATCATCGTCATCTTCCTCATAATCATCACTTTGTACCGCTGACAGAATTGCTGGTAAGAGAGAGAAGTCAAAGAATGGAATGGGAGAATTATCTGGCATCCTTAATTAAAATATCGAAATAACAGCAAAAAGGTAAATGAGAATGCACTCAAGCAGAACTTGCCGCAGGCGGGAGCCGATGTAGTCTGTGGCAGAATAGTTGGTTCATACTTTTGTAGCGGGGTACTGCGCAAAATACAACAAAAAGGGCGGTAAGAAAGATGGGATAACTATGTCCTATCGTACTTTCCGCTTTTCTTATTATATTTCGCACAGCACGTTATGCTTCTTCTGCGGGAATCGAATTAATGCTCATCATCCGCGTTACACGTGAGGTGCCCTACGACTTAGGCTATAACGGCGGCCATCCCCCCGTCCACTTCCTTGGGTATATGTAATCGCGTATAAGGTTATCCCTGGAATCGCCAGGTTATCCCAGCGCCACTCACAGTCATGGCGGCATGATGTGAATTCAGCATTCTCAACCGCCGGCGTCACGTGATGGTGTTTCATCGCGATCGCGTAGCATGCCAGTGAATGGACGTGTTGCATATTGTATATTGCTATGTACTGAGAGATACTGCTATGGTGTTGGGCCCAGGATCCTAAAAAACGACTTGGCAGCCAAGGGGCTCGCACATGCAACACTGAATGTATTCAGAGGGAGGTTCCCACGGCACAACATAAAGACCAGACATGGGAAAGCTACATTTCCATGTCCAAAATTAACACTCAGGTGATCGTTAATGAATGCACTGTATCAATCCTACTCGCCCACTGTCGAACCGGGATAGTTGGAGTGGCCGTTGAGGACGCGTGGCTGGAACCGTTCCGACAGTTGCCGTGGTCCTGAGCCATCTCTGGGTGACGTGGTCTCGGGTGCCGCACAGAAGGACAGCAGGCTCGCAGAATACCAGGCCGCAGGTAACAGCTAACAAGGGGTCAGGGAGCCACCCCCGGTCGCTGAGTATGTGCATCAGGCCGGCAGCACAGGGAGCCACCATCTTCGCACGTAAGGCAGGACACTAGGCCAGTATTATACAGCAGGCCATCAGGTCCCTAGTCGTGAGCTGGGAAACCACCGATTGGCGAATTCGCCGTCCGAGATCGTGACGCTAGCGCTCACGCGCGGCTGCGTAGCTCTTCCGTGGCTAGGTGGTGCGTCGTCCTCTGTTCACGGCCACACAACCAACGCCATGACAGACACTAATGCACGACATTCCTTCGCCAGGCACCGTCCGTCCGCCTGATTTGGTTTGTATTTCGGTATATCCTGTGAGCGGTGCAGTGAGTAAGCATAAAAGCTGCATTACATTAAAGTGGCGAACTTTGTCGATGAATAAAGCTTTGCATGAAATTACACGTTGCACAGGATCAATTCGTACGGGTCGCCATTAGTTGCTTAGCGTTTAATTACACGCTTCACTATATCCTTCGCTTCACATAGATTCCAACTAGAGTGTTATATCTGCACTTTCTTTCAATTTATTTATGATTGTCTTACTTTGCTTCAGGGCGCTCTTTGTACGTGCGAGACAATAAGGCTTAATGAGAGGGCTAGCGGAGAGCTTGATCGAAGCAGCATTGCACGTGATTCCCATAAGAACCGGAGAGCTAGGGCTCAGACGTCCACCATTTTCAGCTGCCGGACACGCATGTATAGTGACGTCGTCGAACCCTCTTTGCAACCGGACGTCCGAGCTTCCCAGCATGACCCGCAACCACCTCAGCCTCTTTCAGCACCGACAATCGTCAGCAACCAACAACAAAAGAGAAACGGCTGCCAGGTGGTTGAAAGGGACCCAAAGACGGAGGGACCATCTCTTGTCCGGATCCGTACCGCCCTTTCTCGCTCAATGCGACGCCCCCCTCGCTCTCTTAAAGGAATTCGGGCCCGATTTCACCGGCCCCAGCACCCCCCTCCCTTCCACTCGAGTATCACGTGCCCACATACAACACCCGGGTTTAGTCGTTGGTCTGGCAGCAGTGCGACTGTAATGCCTCTCCGGGGAGCCATTGGGGGCACATGTCGTGAGTGAGCGGCTGCGTGTGTGTCGAATTCGGCCGTTGGTGGTTCGATGGCGGCAAACTGCGGCGCCACGGAGCAGAGGACTGCACGGAGACAACCGGGACTGTGATCGGTGCTTAAGGCCCGAACGATCAGACTGCGCGCCCGACGTAGTCAGCGTCGCAGCTTGCGAAAGGGGAGAAGACAGTGGCTGAAGCCGGCATGATTCTCGCTCCCGATGAGAATCGCGATTCGACCGGCGCTAACGGAGCGCCGAAAGACGGATGGTTGCCCCCCTTTTTCTCGTATTTCTTTTTGTCCGGGCGCCACCGTTCTTCCAGTGTTTCTGCGTGTGTTCGTACGTGCGTGCGATGTCGCCGCGGATTTATCGTTACGTGTTCGCTTTTCCCGTTTTTCGTGCTAAACGGTGAAAAATGAGGTCTCCGTAATGGTATATGCAGCTTGCTCACTGCGTAGGAAGTACTTGGTGCGACGACTAGACGTTGGACGCGAAGAGTTGGCGAACGCGCGACAGGACAAATACGTGAGAAGACACAAAAGACGAAGCGGAGGATTTCCCATTTGCGAAAGCAATGAAGAGTTGATTAACCTTGCCGCTGTGTCTGGAAGGATGCGTGTTTGACTGCTGAGCCGGTATCACTGGATATAACTGAGTAGAGAAACGCTCGCGAATCTTATACGTGGTATAGCTGAAGAGATGCTTCGTTTCAGCGACTGGCAGCGTTGAAGGATGCTACAGATCTACCGGATATAACAAGTCGTGCCGTTGTCTCTGAGTCAATCGCGCATGTGAATGCTGTGTGGGGACACTGAGATGGTGGCATCAGGAGGTGGCTTACTTGACAAGTCGGATACCACACATTCTTTAACGGGATGCTGGATACTCGAGTCGTAGTTCAGGTAAGACAGCATGCGTCACGTTGGTTCTGCGTAGGGAAAAACTATGCCGTGCGACTCGGAGTATTCGCCAAGTACGCTCTTGGGAAATGCGAGTGCCATGTGATATATATATATATATATATATTATTCTATAGCCAACATAGGTAACATATAGAGGGACAGCTAATAATAATAATAATAATAAGAGGGAAGCAACTAATAATTTGGCCGACTGTGTTATTCTTTATTTAGTATTGCGCATTTTGGTTTGATGCTTGCATGCCGTGTAATCACCATGCAGTGTGAATTAACACATTTTGGATGGGGTGGGGCATGATAATACAGCGGTGATTCGATCATGGCTATAACGGCAACAAGGTCTTGTGCCCCGAGCTACTGCCTAATGATATGTCCAGACGCACAAGGCGGTGTATCACAGCTTTGCGGCCATGTCTGACTTAGCAGTTAATCAAGAACAAGCGCCGAGAACACCAGACGCAAGCTAAGTCTTGAGAAATTGTATATTCTTAATCCAACACTATATCCATTAGCCTGTCTGAAAACTGACTGTCGTTTTCAAATGTGACCTATGGTCCACATGCCTTGCATGTTCTGTCTTGAGGGAGTACGCGGAAACACTTGAGGTGCGACGTCTCTTCTTATACGGCAGGTGTGATAGCATTCCATTCGAGAGTCGTGAATGTACTGAATGTTAAAAAATATCTGACGAAAAGCTGAGTATTGTATTTAGCTTTGATTACTGCTGGAGTCTGTCGACGTAAGGCCTCTTGGTTCCACTACCATCATGGTCATTGGCCCGTTCGAGCAGCGTGGAAGGACCAGACGGCGCTGGGGTGGCGTCTGCGCACTCTCAGTTGAGGCTAGTGTTGCCGACTGCAGCGCCTCTACAACGCCCCCCCCCCCCTCCCCCGCCAGTTCCCCCAACGCCAGTTGAGCCGTCGCAGTTGGCGACACTCTTTCGCAAACTGACGATATGCACTTGTCCGTTCTCGCGTTTCCTATAAATCATTCCTTAAAAGCTTAGCCCTCGTCTACAGGCCTTCATGTACGTCGCTACTTTCATTGCTCCATAAACCCGCGACGACATCGTATCAGCAAGACGGAACTTCGACCCGTGTCTGGCATCCCAGCAGCACCAACACTCGCCAGCTAACTGCACAGAACTCCGGGTGTAGCGCACGCTCGTAAGGAAACACAGAGGAGCAAAGAAAACAGGAAGAAGTAAAAAAAAAAAACGAAACGGGAAGAGTGGCGGCCCACTGATTTATTGTCGGCTAGAGGTCGCGAGTATGGAGTGCAGCAAGCCGTGAGCGGGAAGGCAGAATCCAGGATGGAGTAGAAAAATAATGTTACAAGCGGCAGCACGGGGGCAAAGTTCCCGCCGCAGGAAGAACTTGGGAAGGGGGAGGTTATACGGAGGTTTTGTGACGAGGACGTGGCGAGGGAAATGGGGAACGCGGGAGGGGAATTTTTTAGGGGGCAAGAAGTGTTGCTCGAGGAACCTGCGCTGCAGCGTAAGAAGGGAGTAAATTGAGGATGCAAAAAAAATTAAGAAGCGAAAGAGCGTCGCTGTAGAGATTGCGGTGTGGAGAGGCGGGCCGCAGTTTTGGGAGGGAGTCGGGGGAGGTGGGGAGAAACGATGCAGAAAAATGAAGAGACGCTGTTTGCCTCGGTGGCAAAACTGCTTGCTTCTTTCATGGCACGCCGCGGAGGCGGGAAGGAATGCGACCTGGCCTCAAGGATGGTTTCAAGAAAGAATGAAATAAAAAAGGGGGAAAACGGGGAAAGAAGGAAAGAAAGGGGCTACACGGGTGCTTGGCTGGCGCGAAACGAATTCGTCTTTCTTTGTATTTTCGGGTTGTTCAACTCGCCGACCCGACGGCAACAACGACAGAAGCTCGCGCGGGTGAGAGAGATCTTGTGTATAGGGGACGCGGAGGTGAATAAGGGTGAGAAGGGAAGAGGAATTGCTATTCCGAAGGCGTCAGCGTTTTTCCCCCCTCTTTGTTATCTCCTTTTTCTTCCCCTGACGCCGTCTGTCGAGGCGTATATATAAGGCGATGTTCTGGTCGCTCTCTTCAATTCATTCCCGCCATATTTTCTTTTTTCTCTTGTTTTGTCTAATCTGCTGCTTGCGGCGCTTTCACGACCGCCGCTGTTCTACGCTTTCTGCCAACTCCGCAATGTCCTAACTGGGCGGTACGCTAGTTGCTGAATCTGTTGAAACTGAACGTCATTCACGAGCTTACCGCATCTTCTAGTCGTTTGTAATATTCTTAGCACACGTTACGAATTTCACGCACCTAGCGGTCAGCTGTACGGGACGCTCAGAAGTACTGCGTAATCTTCACTACTGTTGCAGTCATTTACTTTTCTCTATATCTTGAGTGAAGGTCGTCGAAGGATTTGAACCGATTTCTTGAGCCGCGTAGTGGAAGCTGACAACCGCATTGATAACCTAGCCTTGCACTTTGCATTCCTAGACGCCCTTCAACTATAGAATGCGTCACCTCGACTTCTGGGTGTCGAAGGCAGCGCCACTTTTCGACAAAAGCATACAATTTGATTCACTAACGTTCAGGGTGCGGTTCCCTATCGAGTATAGTGAACCTTAGTTTTGCTTCTAAATACTTTCGATGTCGACTGGGATGTGATATTGTGAGGTGTTGTTCCTCAAGCAACTGCTTACAGCGGGAATGGTCGTGGAGCCTGCTGAAGTAGTTGTGTACTGACTAATAGTTCCAGAGATGGTCATGTGGACTGCATCCTTGAAGTCACGCGGAATCCGCATGCCAGTATTCAACTGCATAAAGAAACGTTTCAACAGAGTCGACTGCTTTGTCTCAATCTATCAAAAACTGCACTCCATTGGTCGAATTAAACTCCCTACTTAAAAGGGGCAACCACATATGGGCAGGTTACTTGATTGCGTTTACATCGATAAAGGCATTGACACAAAGACGTGGCTGTAGCTGGACTTGTGCTCGGCTTATGATGCCGGTATTCTTAGACTCAGGCGACGTCGTGGCTTAACAGAGCGTGTGTCCGGGAGGGCTGGGAATTCATTGCAGAGCTCGCAACAGCATGCTTAAAACAGGACGGAACAAATATGAGGTGCCCACTAACACAACTTTTATCTCATTTTCTCAGCACTGTTTAAAGAAACTAACTCTAGGGCTTCACATGTCAAAACCAATGGCTGATCATGAGACACACTGTAGTGGGGGCTCCGGATTAGGTTTGTCCACCTGGGCTTCTTTAACGTCCACCTAATGCATGGTACACGATGTTTTTTGGATTCTAGACCCATCGAAACGCGGCCGTTGAACCCACGACCTCGTTTTCGGCAATTCCATAGCCATTGAGCTACCGTGGCGCGTTACTGAGTGCTATTGCAAGTTTGAAAACTGATGGTTGAAAGTGACAGATCAGATTACCCTAAGAGAGTGTAATTCCTTTTCGTTAGACGGAGTGAGATTGTGATAGATGACAGAAAACCAAATTTGTCGAGGTGAGCATCATCTTGATCGGCAAACAACTGCCAATCGCTGAGGTAAATCTATGCGCAGCAGTTGTGCCAGAAATGAGCTGCAAAGTAAGCTTACGAGTATAGCCCAGTTGAGGCAATTTCTTGTAATTCAGGGTGAGGGGATTTAATTATAGTTTCGATGTTCATGTCGCGATGTATGCTTTACGCTGAGATGTTGCCTCGATGCTTCGGGGGTAAAATATATCACTGGTCACGGCTGCGAGTCGACGGATGAATTCCCTGGAAAAGAGTTACAAACTTTTCTGGCAGGGTTTCCCAGTCTCACTATCTCTCGGGCATGTGAAAAACTGCAGAAACGTAACGAAAACTAGCACTCGCTTCGGTGCTCGAGCGCGGAGAATAAAATGTCGATCCGCCGCTGAACTTTGTCACTCCTTCGTCTCGTCTATTCGTATCACAACCCAGCCCACTATTATTCCCTGGTTCAAGCTCCAAGGAATCGAATTCTCCGAGAAGAAGGCCATCCTACCCAGCAGTGAAAGGCGGCGGTCGCCCGCTGCGTGTTGAATAATGTAATCCTCATGAATATTCCGCCGGCGGTTGTCACGCCTTCCAGTGAAAAGGCTCATCATTATTTCGTTTTTTTTTTTTCGGTCGTCCCACTCGTTTTGGTGGTTCACGCCCGGCGTCGGAGGTTCTATATTATATCCGTACATACAACTTTACTACTGCCGTGGTGTGTGGCCCCAGGGCAGGAACTGCGCCGGCGAGCAAAGCTTCGAAAGTTTCTTCAATTTCGTTTTGTTGTACGCCTCTCCCCGTGGCTCGGCTTGGCTTCGCGCCACTACTCCTCTGCTAACGTGGTGTGGGCGAGTCGTGACGCTGAGTGGGAATAAGCGCGTACACGCTTGGCGTGCCAATAAAAGTTAGGGTTATTCTCTAAGGCGGGATTCTTATCTTCCAACTGACTCGATATCAAAATCTATAGAATCAACGCTCTTGCTTTTTTTCTTCTTTACTAGGGATGCAGCAATGCTGTACCCTTATCGCGTTCTCTTTTACAGCCGGCCACGAGGAATTGCGGGACACGACTTCAGCGACAAATGTGAATTTCTGCTCTTTGAGGGCGTGGCGCTAATAATTTAAACCATCACCGTGTAGTTCACCTAAACTAGTGCGGATTTTGAATTCTCGCCTGTGTACTCGTGGCTTCGAGGAAATTCACTTTCTTTTGTCTAGTTGTTGTTGCAAATCTTCCGTCCAGTAAAATCATTGGCCCGGCTCCAACAAATCAATTATAGTTACAAGCGAATGATCGTCTTCACTGGCGACTCATCGAAACCTGATGTCGAAGCAACTCCTGCTTGTGTAGCCCGACTATAGTGTGGAGAACCCGCTCTATGTCTATATTTGTCAGACCTTGAGGTGTCCTCGAGGAGGTTGAGGCATATAGGGGAGCTTAACTGTCCATTCTTTCGGGAGTTTCGCGTTCGCATGACTTGCGAACTTGACTTCGGGAGTTTCGCGAGATGACTCGCAGTGCAGGAAAGTGAGTATCGCAGGAGGCCTTCGTCGCGTGGAGCTGAAAAAAACAATGGTATAGTGGCTGCACAGAACCATCCAGTTCATCGTATGCCTAAACGAGGATAATGGGCAACGCCGGATAAGAGCCGAAACTTTTCTGAGACGCACACCCTTGGGCGCTATCCGTCATCGGGCACATTTGAAAGGGAGACGGGCTCGACGGACAAGGCCGTTCTGGACCTTGGCATACGTAGCGCATGGATCGCGCCGCAAGTGAGGCGGGACGATAACAAGGCCCTCTTCGATCGCAAATTGCTTTCGCTTGTCTGCGGCCGCCTGCGCAGCTGGCGAGCTCTCGGCTGAGTTAGTCGGGCGTGTCGAGCGACACTGGCGACGAAGAAGTGATACTGAAGGAACGATGGATGAAAGAACGAAAGAAAAGGGAGGCTGTCGACGTGAAGAAACAAGTGCTCACTCGGCTGTGCCCGTCAGTGGACACGTTCGTTTTATCCCGTTTCTCGCGATGCTGTGTTTTGCGCAAATCTGCCTCGTTTATTGATACTGACTCCAACGGGAGTACAAGATGCTTATAGTTTGCTATCGATATTCGAGTCTTACAACCGGAAGAGGAAATACGATCGAGAGAAAGAATTGCACGGAAGACTGAGACCGTAAAAAAAAAAAAATCTTAAGACAGCGCGACGTCGTCCTTGTCGCCCAGGGACACTCTAAGTTTTACGACTCGCGAAGAGCAAGCAGGCGATATATATATACTGCGAAACGGAAGTGGGTGGCGGGGGACGCACCCTCTCGGATTTCAGAGCGCGGCGCCCATATTCCCGTATTCGTGTCGGCTCCTTTCTTGCAGTGTCGCGGCTCGGCTTACTATATTTGTTTGTTTAATGTCCTATCATTTGATCTCCTATACTGCACCGGCGGTGCATTTGCCACTAGCAGTCTGTTTCTGTAGTTGCCGTTTATTTGCGGGCAGCCGATCGCGGGCTTCTCCGGCGCCTTCGAAGATTTCACAGCGTCAACTGCACCCTTCAAGAAAGTTCAGCCTGAAATCCAGTAGCTTTTCTGAACCAGGTTTATCGAATGCTAAACAAACAACACGAATGTTATAGAATCTTAACAAGGATTTTGTATTGGCAATGCGCTCTGCATCTCTCGCCGCCCCCTCCTGCCACTTCCGCTATTTAAGTTAAGTTGTTTTTTGCAGTAGGTCACTGGTATCAAGTGCTTGAAAATATTTTTACTATAGAAATACATGCGTTCCCTTTCTCTCTCCTTTCTTTTTTCGTTCTTTTTGTTTTCATTTCAAGAAATTTGGTATTGCCATCGTTGTGTTTTCGTAGTGAGGCCCCGTACGTCATCGATGGGGCCTAGTTCACATTCTGAGATCCTTGGTCACAAGGTCACATACCTTCTGAGATACAAGGTCACATTCTGAGATCCTTGAAGACGGCCTACGTTTTGCTGATCATCTGTAGTTGTCACCACGGGTCTCGCCGCTTCTTCGACAGCAACTATACCGAGCGGGTAGCTCTAATGCGTCGTAATGGTGTTTCCGGTAGGAACGGCGAGTACCGGCCTCGTTCACTTGACTTCCGATTCCGAGAATTTCTACATAACCATATGCCTAATCGAGGCCTTCTCATTACACTCATTATGGCGCCAAATATGACACGAGCCAAATGACATCATTTCTCAAATCATTCAGAACGCGATGTCTGGGGGCAGCATACAGCGGCCATTATTTGCATTTCTGCAAGTCCATTCCTCGCTTTCAACAACCCTCCTCTTCCAACTACCACTAAGTGGAGCTACGTAAGGAGTAGTAAAAAAATCTGTAGCCCCTCCCCTGTCGAGGAAATGCGGGTAGGCGAAGCTTGTCATGTGTTTCTTCTGTGTTCCTCGGAACGAATTGCACGTTGTGCTAGAAGCACAACCGGCCACACGCACGGCTGCTGACTCCGAAGTTCGGTTGAGAAACTCGCGTTGAAACCTGGCCGGCGCACAGGATAAATTGGCGGTAGCGTTGCCGATGCGTGCACCACCGTTGTCGGGTTCCTGGAGAGCAAGACGACGCTGAGGTTTGGCCTCAACATCGCGCTCCCGCAACTCTGGGTCGGCGGCTCTTCGCCGACGTTTCGTGTGGCTTTCGGGAGGCCTCACGCTAAATCGGCACGTCAACGACGAGCCCTTTTCCTAGCGCGTTCGCGGCGCCGTTGTTAAAACGCAGCCTGCTCCTCGGCGCAACGCACCATGCGTGGCCTTTCCATCCGGTCGCCGAAACTGATCTGAGACTAGAGGAGCCCGGCGGAGCGAGCACCAACCCCCTTTCCTCCCCTTTCCCTCACCGCGACACACCAAACGACCCTGATTGGTCACGTGCGTCACGTGATCCGGCGCCGGCGCAGCTTTACCCGCAGCTGCTCTTTCTTTCTCCCTTCGTTTCTTTTATTCCTTCCTTCTCCGTTTATTTCTTGTCCCTGGCTCATATCCGCATATGTAATGCGGGTATGCGCCACACGTGAGTTTTTGCGTGACAGCAATGCCACCAAAACTTGTTAGACAATACAAGCTTCCCTTGATAATGGAGACCGCACGTTCGCTCGACATTGGGCACGTAACACACATAGAAAGCTTCGCTCAGAACATTTTTGCGCATGTCGCATCTCTTTCGCGGAAAAAGTTCACCGCGAATACGCCTGAGTGCTCGATATACAGCGTGCGGCCACAACAACTGCAGATCCATACTTGCCGACAAAATAAAACTCCGCTTTAAAGCGAAGGCAAGAATGCGCACCACAGACAGGCAAGCAAATAACAATAAAGAAGAAGCTAGGGGGAAAAAAAGTGAAATTGACCATGCGGGGAGAGGAGCCTAGACGGAAAGTGGACGACGTTGTTATGCCTCCTGCCAAGCAAGGCGACAGAAGCTATATAGACGGCTGGACATACCGGTATGCTACTAAATTCTTTTCACCTTGTTTTCTTTTTCTTTCTTTGTCTTTTTTTTTGACAACCATAGAGTCCTTCTTGTACGGATGGCAGCTGCAAAGAGGGAACGACGACTGCGGGGATGAAAAGAAAACCCGGGGAGATGCGGTGGATGAGTGGGAGGACACAGAGGGGAGAGGGGATTTAGGGAGACGAAGGAGGAAAGGGGATCTCTTTAGGATAAGGAGGGATTCGAACTGCGCCGAACGGATGCTGTCGATCGATCCGGCAAAAATAAAACGAAAACAAGTAGACAAGAAATAACTGCAACAAGCAGCTTGATCGAAACTGAAAAACACGGATTCTGCGAAAGAACGATGCGACAGAAGGGAAATGACAAAATACCGGGAAACGGGAGATGTAAACGAAATGTTAGGGAGTAAAGGAAAGAAGAAAAAAAAGAGGGATGTAGGAAGGAGACAGACCACCGGTCCCTCTGGCTTTGTCATGTACATACACACTCGAAATACCGTACGCGAAGCCGAAAGTGCCGTCGAAACCGCACGGACTTTTCCCCGCTGCTTGCTGCGGAGGGAGACGCCATCAATACGGACGGTTATTGGAAACGCAGAGGCGGATGCCTCTGCATTGAGGCGCCGCGCCGATGAGACGTCCGTGGTGAGCGCTGTCAGCGGACACTGCCCTCGACGGGTGAACGGGTGTTGTCCTCGACGTGTGAGCGAGTGGCTGGGTCAAATGAGATAAGACGAAGTCGATCGGCGCGCTGTTTAATGTGGCGGGGACCCGAGCCTAAAAGCTTCGTAAATGATTTTGTGGATATGACCTTCACTGTAGAATATATTGGGCTGTTAGGCCTAACGTGAAGTGGCAGGAAGAGAGCGGTGTGGATCGGAGAGCTAACAGTGATACCCAATATTCTATTGGACATTAAGAGAAAAAAATGGAGTTGGGCAGGTCATGTAATGCGTAGGATGGATAACCGGTGGACCATTAGAATTACAGAATGGATACTAAGAGAAGGGAAGCGCAGTCGAGGACGGCAGCAAACTAGGTCGGGTGATTCAGTTAGGAAATTTGCAGGCGCAAGTTGGAATCCGCTAGCGCAAGACAGGGGTAATTGGAGATCGCAGGCCTTCGTCCTGCAGTGGACATAAAAATGGTGATGATGATGATGATGATGATAATAATATAGGACTGAGAGCATTATTATTATTATTATTATTATTTGTTTTGAAAACATTTATACACTAGACAGGAAAGGGAAAACGAGGAGCAGGCTGGCAACAGCCACCGGAAGGGGGTCAACGCCTTCCTACTCTTCATAAAGGAGCAAACAGAAACATAGAAATGGAAGATAGGAAGAAGGGGAGGGAAGAGGAAAGAAAGAGAAAGATGGCAGATCTCAAAGAATTAAGCTGAACACACACAGCACAGGTCACACACATCATGGACCCAAACCAGCTTAAACACGCGCAAGCACACGAAGGCAGAACGCGCTGGTAGCAGGTAGACTTTGCATGTAAAATGGGAAACGTTTGCGTGTGATGTACACGGCTAGCATTGCGCGCCTTTTTGCATTATGCATACCGCGTGTTTCACCTCAATACAACCGAACTTTAAAAATAGAGTGGTGCACGTTAGATGAATGACACCAACGAGATATTGTACGTAGTCGGCTTGAGTTATTCAGCCTAATCCCTGAATTGCAATTATACTAAGCTGATTGGTTACGTTTATTTATGTAAAATTTTAATATTCGTTTCAGGACATAAGATATATTTCAAATGTCCATGAGCATGCTCAGAAAGACCTAATAAAGTTGTTTTGATGACGTTATCATTTGCGTGGTTCTGTTTTCCGGCCTCTCAAGAAAGCCCGAAAAATAATTAAAAAATCACTCCATTACATGCTTGCGCGTCCGAATAGCTCTTGATGGTTTAAAAAAAGTGATAACGAAGAAATAGATTGAGTACCTCAAAACAACTACAAACAATATGGTGTTGGTCTCATTTGTTAAAGGTATGCCACTTTAAAGTTTTGTTTTAGTTATGCGAAACACCTGGTATATGACAAAAGGTCCAACGCCCAACGTCCATTGGAATGAATGCACATGCCAGCGCAATTCTTTTTTTTAGTCGAGAATCGGGGACCTAATTGACACAGCTTTTCATTCGTAAAACCTGTTTGTCGTTGAGCGTTGGCCTCCGCTGCCATCCTGATTTGCTTTCACAACTTGCCAGACTCTGTTCTCTTTGACAGCTATGACCTAGGAACTGCAGTATCTTGTTTGCGATTGAAATTAAGCGACTTAGGTTTCCTGAAAGAAAAAAGAAAAAGAAAGAAGTCTAAAGGGAGCTGCGAAGTCCCTAGAGGAATTTCCCCACAAAAAGCTATGCACCCAATAAGTTTAAGCAGGTCAATAGGGAAGTCAAAGATGGGCTCTACAACCGCCAAAGTAATTCCCAATAGCTTATTGCGGAAACGAAATTTATTAAGGGAGGCGTCATAAAGGGACGTGCCAGAGCACGAAACAGCGAAAATAAATCCTTTGAATTACTGGCATAGCCGCGCATGCAGTCATGGTAGGGGGTATAAGAGGTCGGAGGTATAAATTTACCTTTCACGGTCAACATGTTTTCTTTCGACGACATTTTCTGAACGCCGCAGCACCTCGCACTAAAGCCCAATATTTCATGCAATGCCGTGACTACGCCTGCATCTTAGCTTACGCCCCGCGTTTTGTTTTTATTTCAACGTCTCCCGAAGTGCCTGGGGCACTTTGTATTGTAAACAGGTTGACAATAAACGAACGTCTAGAAACGATGGGAACACGTCGAAAACCACCGTCTGCCAATGTCATCAATAATGTCTTCGGTGGACAAATTCTTGTGCCCGTAAAATGGGTTCCCAGCCTTGGGGGGAGGGGGGGGGGGTAAGAGGGGAGATAACTTATGATCGCGCAGTCCATCTTGGTAACTGTAAAAAGAAGGAAGAAAAACAGCGAGAGATGTTTTTTTTTTTTCAATTTGCCTTCGTAGTACTTTTTTTTTACATTTCTAGACCAAAAGGCGAGTGAACTGGCGCTTGAAAGAGAAGTAAAAATAATAATAATAATATGGGAGGCAACGCAGTGCACCTGAAGTAACGCAGTATGATCGACAAGTTGAAGAGAAAAACAAGAAGCGTAACAAACAAACAGGAATAGCGCGATATGGTTTAGATCAATATGGTGAACTGCATAGAGAAAACAGGTTTTGACACAAAACACCAGAAAATAAACGAGAATCTGTCTCGAGCGTACTGTCGTTGCTCGCAGAGCTCCAACAAACAATGCACTCCATAGCTGCAAACACGGAATATCTAAGAAAAAAAGAGTACTTGAACGAGAAACTGAGGTTCTCTTTGGCCACGCGTCGCCGCGTTGTCCGCCGCCGCCTCCTACACAGTTTTGTGGGAGCCAGGTAAGCGAAGTAAGAAGAGCGTGAACAAGGCGAGACGTGTGGACGAACACGACGAAAGAAATCTCACAAAAGTTGGGCGCGCTATAGAGACGGTCGACCAAACACGGCTCCATAATACACTCTCTCCATCATATCTCGGCGTAAAACTGTCGCGTTTCCTGGTGTGTTGTGTTTTGTGAACTGATCGCTAACAGCGCTCAATTTTTTTTTTTTCGTTCGCGCTTAAGTTTTAGTGGTCTGGGCAAGTAACAAAGTGTGAGGCTGTTAGAGTTTCAAAAAATGTTCATAACAACGCAAGTTCTAAAAGAAAAAAGCACTGAGAATGAAGACACAATAGAAGTAGAAGTATATTTATTTCTCTCTCCTTCTGGGTATCTTTTTTTTTGTAATGTACTTTATTCCTTAGAGCGTTCCCGAAAGGCATGAAGGATCTTAACTGCAGAAACTCTCAGACCAGGTTGCCCCAACAGCGTGCTTATTGTGGGAGCCGTCGGTGCAGTCTTGCTGAGTGAACTGTGTGAAAGGCTGTTTCGCGTTTATGTTTTATTATGTTTATGTGCACTTCCTCTTAGCTGCATTCTCCTATAGCGTCACTCGTGAGTGGTTGTTTGGTGCACTGTTAGTCGAACGTCACTTTGCTGCTTGGTGGGACGATCGTATCCAGAGCAGCTGGAATCGAAGCGATGTCAATGAGCCAGTAGAGCTGTAGAAACTTTTAGACAATGCCACTTCGTAATTTCTCAGCAGTTGTCAAATCTTGCCCAACTGTTGATTCTCTCGCAAGAGATTAGGAGTTGAAAGCGGTCAGGTGTAGCCTTTTGTAGCCTTGCCGTATTTCGATAGGTTTTCGGCGACAAGTTGAAGATTACGTAGTTCTTTTTTTTTTCTTTTTTTTAGCCGTTCTCGGTGTTATGGTGGTGTTTCATAGCTGAACCAAATTATTTGTGTTTGTTTTTGGACGTGTCCGCAGTAGTGACGGACTCCCCATTTCTTTAAGACCTCCTTGACGGTGAATTCACTGTGTAGACCGTTCGAAGAGAGCAGTTCTTCTCTGGCATGACTCCCAATTTATATGCATTTATAGGCTTTCTTCTTGCATTCCTACTATTGCCTATCAGTTCAGAATACTAGCATCCTAAATTCAAGCAACCGAATTCGCTTAACTATCCATTCGTAAGAACAGCTCGTCATTGTGCGGCTTGCTTCGCTGACTATATTTTTACTGTCGCGATTGGCCGCAGCAACCATTTCTTTACAAACAGCGGTGCTAGTGTGCAAACTAGCTGATTGTAGAGAGTTGACCTTAACCCTTTATTGACGAATGTTGCCTGCAGGCAACGTACCGATAGAAATAAAAAAAATATTTTCTTGCCGAGTTTTGGTTGGGACTACGATGTTACTGGCTAAATGTCTTCGGCCAATACTGAAAGACAGCCAGCAAGCTTCATTTGTAAGCTTAGAGCAGGAACACAGGGCGAGGAAAAAGTTTGGCACGTGACTCGCTTGCTTTTGAAAGCACGGTTAGAGTAGACATACCGATGCAAGATGCCCGGCTGCATTAGTGTCCCACACGTGACGGAAACGAAAAGAAAAAGAAGACGACGAAAAAAAGAATCACCATACTTTTCGTTCTCATCTTACGACTACTGTTTGCACAAATTCCAAACGAAGACATAGGTGGCTTGGGGTGAAGCCCACTTCAACTATTCTGCCTGGTGTTTTCCCACAAGTACTGAAAAAGTTTCCGCCAAATATATATATTTTTCTTTTTATTGATTATGCTTATTTAGATAGAAAATGACTTTTTTTTTCGGATATTCATGTATGCCGTCATTAAAGGGTTTCTGGTATACCTCGTACTATTATCTTTACAGTATCTGCGATTCCCCAAAGCACAGCATTTAAGATACTACTATCTCACGGTGTTCCATAGAGCATTCACGCCCTAAATATACCAGAATTCAGCCGCACAAGAAACGCTCCTCCTCTTAAAGTTTCTCAGAAGTTCTTGAAGCTAGACGGTTTCGCCACCCTTCAATGCGCTTCTGCAAACCCCGGGCAGTTTTCTCGGTGATGCTGGAATGGCCAGGTCTTTCCCCAAGTCACTTTTAATCAAAGGAATCTTGGAAAAGTGCTACTGCAGTGCTGTAACCGCCAAAACAGATAAACTTCTCAGTATATTGTATAAGCAAACTGGTGGCAGCGCCTATTCATATCGAACGCTTTATCAAGACAAAGCCGGCTTGCATATATAATGAAAACGACTTCGATGCGATGGCCTCGTGTGAGAACCTAATCTCGGGTGACAATGACTAAGGATATAATATTACGCCGGTGTGGAAACCATGAATGCGGAAAGTGGCAGGGATATTCTATCGCTCCTTTATATGCACACGTGGCCGGCTCTGGCCTCAGTAAATAAGTGGATTGAAGTTAATAAGGAAAGAACTCGAAAGGAAGAAAAAACGAAAATGCGTGAGAAATTAAGTGTTGCGCCACGAGACATCTCTTGCGGTGCGGCGAATTGCGCAATAATACACCAGCGCAAAAGATGAAAGAAGTTAAGCGAAGGCGGCGAAAAGAAGCGAAAGATATGATAGGATGGTAGTAATCAGGCGGATGTCTATACTATAAGTTACGTGTGAAGCAAACCAATCCTGATTGTCCGTATAAATCAATATTTCCGGCTCTCTGAAGCCTAGAATGTAATGGAAATGGTAGACTTAGCAGCATTTCCGTTATGTCTTATTCTGTTTCTATGGTAACCTTCTTGTTTATATTGGTCAGAAAAATTAATCGCACCTTTTGGCTGGCAAGCGTATATGGGCAACGTCGCTTTGCCTACGGCGAGGTCGTGCCCATTGGAATGTAATACAGTCCGATTTAACCGAATTTTTTTTTATTTAAGCAAAAGAAGTTCTCGGAAATCATGCTGACCATTTGGCAGTTTACGAAGCTTCCGATGTGCACGAATAGTAACGAGTTTCGTGGTGTCATCCGTTCACCAAAGAGAAAAGAAAATAGCAAAAGGTACACAAATTTTGAACGCGTGGCTATATCCGTCATTGCACTGCATAGTCATTCTTTCTTACGTATTTACGTATACCACTGGCTTTCGTGGCTAGTTGATATGAAGCTGTGGGAAAGTGATTCTGCCTGGTGATTTTTAAAGCGAAGCTTTATATGTCTAGGCGAAATCGCCTGTGTACAGAAAACTATAATCATCAGTATTGGCTCAAGCATCGTCTTCCTCTGCAGCTCGCTCGAGGGCGCCCCTCGTGTTGAGCTCGTGCTCGGCACGCGCTCGTGCCACTGCTCCCGCATTCGTCGTCATCGTCGTCGTCCACAGCTGGCTGCGTTGCCGCTCATCATTCCAGCGTAGAATTTCCCTTCTCATCTGTCGTCGTAATGGGGAGGCCGCGTTTACGGGGGGTATGAACCATTGCTCTAAGGGGTATGAGCCATTCATTGTCTTACGTAACGGACAGACTTTAATTTTGACGCAATTTAATTTCGAAGAATCCCAAGCGGCAATGACGGGCGAATGCTGCTAACCATGCCGCCGAGCAAACTCGAGACATCGAACGCAAGCGACAACGGCGGGCTGCGGGCATACCGTCAGTGACGTCGTTCTCACACGTCGCAGCCGAACGTGTGTGTAACCTCATAATGGAGAAATACTTTAATGAACCTTCGTGATTAACCTAGTGATAAATGCCGGAGCCGCACGTTTCAGCTTCCCTAGTTAACCATCTTCACGGAGTGGAAGGGCCGACAAATGTTTTTCTGATAACAGATATTATTTGATCGTCAGACGGCGCTGGAGATTTCGGCGTTTACCCTACTCTAGTGTCGTTAGCAATAGCGAGGCCCGTGTACTTTTGGCGAGGATAATCTCGCCAGAGCTCGTTTTACCCTGTGATTGCTTTCTTATTCCTAATGGCATTTCTTTCGTTTTCTGTGCAGAATACAAGGCGATGCTGGTAACTGCGCTTCGCGTACAAGCGGCCTGGAGGAGCGTGACAAGCGAAAGCGGTGAGTACCAAGACTTCTAAAAAAAACCCTGTGAGAACAATTAATAGAAATATTTTTTTTAATCAGAGGGGGTCGCACGGGAGCGTTTCAAGTCGATGTGCTGCTGTCTCCCATCTCATATGCTATCCATATAACCTTCGGTTCACGCTGCGACCCACCGCGTTAGCTTTGTAGCTATGTCGCTGTGCTGCTGAGCTCAAGGTCCTGGGTTCGAACCCGGCTGCGGCGGCTGCATTTTGGGGGCGAAATTCAAGTACGCTCGTGCGCTTTGGTGCGCGTTAACGAACCAGAGGCAGTCTCAATTGAACCGCATTCGCCCACTACAGCATGCATCGTAATAACATCGCGGTTTTGGCATGTAAAACCGCATATTGTAATTTGTATTTCATCTGCTCCGACTTCTGAAACAAATAATTAGGTGGCGATTAAGTGGTAAATTCGAGAGAAATGCCTTAGCATTTGGTCGCACCTCCTCGAGGTCCCGTGTCAATGATTAAAACTACTACGCTAATCGCATTACAAAGTGTTGTTCAGGAGCTCACTCGACACATGTCTTCGAGAAACGAAGTGCAACTGACAGTAAGTCGGAACACACCACCGGCAATTGAACTATGTATATACCTCGGCCAAAGGCGGGCATTACTGTAGGGGGGTTAGCATACACCAATATACAAATGCATGTACAGAATCGTGATAATACAAAATTAAATGCAGCCACTACAATAAAATGGCCAAAATTAATTTCATCAAGGATATAGAACAGTATAGTAAAGATTAATACACTAATATACAATGCAATCGTTTAAATAATATAAAAAGTTTCCACCACAAACAATGCAACCAGATGGACGTGTCCAAAAATTTTGGGCCATTTGCCCCTTTGGTTATCTATTTAATTTCACCGCAGTGCATCAGTGTAACTTAATGGGTAGTATGTTCGAAAAAAAAATAACATTTTTCAGAAGTTCACCTGGACTTCAACAACTTTCAGTTAGCAACGTAGAGATGGTACGCCCTTTTAAAGATATGCGTATTTACGGCACCTTGTCTTGACGTCATTGCTGCGTTACAGCAGTATTTCGGTCGTGATTAAAACCCTTCTATAACGCAGTAGGAAAGTTACGAATAAGTGCCTGAAAATACGCATGGTAATAGAAGCGTGTACCTTCTGTCGACGTTGCTAACTGAAAGTTGTTGAAATTAGCGCGGCCTTTTGAAACACTTTTTTTTTATTGCTGCCCATCGAGTTACGCTACAGGGCATTGCCGTGAACTTCAACAGATGGTCGTAGGGACAATGTTCAAAATTCCTGGGTATGCAATTCGCATGGACCTATCTGAAACGTAGCGTCAGTCCTCAATGAACTAATTAATTCGTAATTGCGCGACGCAATCAGCGAGTCTCCCTCTCAGCATGCTCGTGGAGAAAAGCGTGGGTGGGCATCGCAGATTAAGCGATTGCCTATACGCTGGCAGCATGACAATTTAATGAGCAAACGGATCTGTTATGTTTCCGGTCCATTTCCTTGCGTTTCTCTAGCAATCTTCTCTGTCCAACTCCCTCCACTCTCTACCCAGCGTAGGGTAGCAAATCGAATCTTCTCCTCTGGTTAACCGCCCTGCATTTCCCATTTCGTCTTTCTCTCTCTCTCTCTCTTCCTCAAATTATCCAAACAGGTGGTCCCGCAAAAACAGCCCCTCAACACAAGCGGCGGTACAACGGATTTCTGAAGCGTCGCATAAGTGCGTTTCTCGTCTTCCCTATCCCATAGCAAGGATAATCAGTCGATGTGGCTCTCGCGTTGAGGTCACGTGCAGCCATCAAGCGATGACATTCCGAGCCTGCGTTTGTCGAATATTCATACTTGATTCGATTCGAGAACATCGCTTTTCGACCCCATTATGTATATCCCCTCGCGGATTGCGGAGAGGGCACAAAATATATCGTCCTTCAAACTTTCACGCACTCGATAAAAGTTTTTTTTTGATTTTCTGTAAACCTGAAGGTGGGTTGAGGACTCGCACCTGTAAAACTCGCGCTTTCTGTTGTTTGCTGTTCCCCAAACGAGTTCTATGGCTAGATTTCGCTGCTGCAGAATTACCCTAAATTTTTTCCTCCGCGGTCTGCGTGGCATCAATCACGAGAAGCGCCTCGAAACAGCACTCTATGGCACCGGCAGCACAGTGTCCCCCTCTACAACGGTCGACGCGGCGTGTTCTCCCACTTTTAATAATCAACGCGCGCGCGCACACACCCGAGCGGGAGAGGTTCTCCAAACGACACAGCCTGCTTTTCACGACTCCCTTTTTTTACCTAACGCCGCACGAATTGGATCAGCTGCGCGTAATTTCCCCGCCGCCCACCTCCCAACCCTTCATTAAGCGAAATTCGTCGCTTTACACGCCGCACGCACGGCAGAAAAACAAAAAAAAGGAACGAAAGCATCTGCGGTGTGAATCAGTCAGGCGAAATCACCGTATAGGTGCGAACACGCAAAACACAACACCACTACGTATACACACACACAGACACGCATGCAAGCAAGCAAGCAAGCAAGCAAGCGGGCACGAACGCGCGAACGCCATGCAGGGAGTCAGGGACACATGCATACACGCAAATCCGTACGTTTCCAGAGACACACACGCGCAGACACAAACACGCACATAGGAGGCGCATGCGCACAGCCTCTCTCTCACCGGGGACCTTTCTCTAATGCGCGCGGTGCTGCGAGCGTATACTGCGAGCGGCGCCGATACTCGAACGACGTGCGTTTGCGACGGGCGTCTCCGATGCGGAAAAGGCGCCGCATCGCGCGTGCAAGCACCCCGCGGTGTGGTCGTTCGAAGAGCGGGATGGCGAGCGTGCCGCTGGCGTTGCCAGGCCAGGATCGGTGATTAATTTAGGCTTCGCCTTGCGCGCCGCAGCTCCCCAGGTTCTCTCGACGCATCGAGGAAGTGGAGGAGGAGGAGGAATAGCGCGGATGCAAGCTTCGCTCATTAAAAACGACCGCCCAACGAGCGCGCCCTCCTTCGAAACACCCGGCGCTGCGCCCCGCGAGTTTGTTTCGCCCGCAATGCACCGGTGCGCTGTGGAGAAGCAAATTGCTGGCTATCTGCTGGGCGTCTGACTTAGAAGCGTGCACCGTTCGGATACATTTCGGGAACGCTTTTTTTTTTGCGTTTGTGAGAGGCTGCCGTTATGCCGCACGTTATTATGTGCGATCTTTCTTACGCTCGCGAATAACAAAATTTCGTCATTGGTGCCAAGTACTGTTACCGAGTTACGAAGACCAGTTACGCAACCGCCAATACGCCGACCAATAGCGAGCGACCGGGTCCAGGAATTCACATCCTTATTGGTTGGCGCCAGCTCTACCTTGTGCAACGCTGCACCGTATTAGCTATACTGAATCTCACTGGTTGCTCGGGGTGTTGGGTACAGCCAATAAGGCTTGCGCCTTTGCTCCAATTCTGTCATCACCAGGCATATGAAAAGACGGCGAAAGAAAAGGCGAAAAACAAGAACTAGTTGTTGCGGGAGCGATCGCCGGTAAAAAAGAATTGTTAGGGTGTCATTGGGAGAGGTTTGTAAAGCATTGTAGTTTGTTACTGTTGGTTTAGCCAAACTGTTCAATGGTGCATCAGGATAGCAGAGCGTATTCGCGCACTCTTCGCCTCGTTTGTTCGCGTCTCATTGCTCTAGATATAGTAGCATACCTAAGTGTATGACACCAGTATCTCTTTCTAATGATAATTTGCGAGAAAACATTCCTACCATGTACTTTTGTGTCTTTTTTCACTGGGGTACATACGAACCGCGGTAGTTCACTAACTATAGCATTGAGCTGCTATAGGAGGTCATAGGCTTGAGTCCTGGCTCTCGTGTACCGTGCGTTGAACCCACATTGAGCAAACCCACTGGTCGAGATTAATTCGCAGCTGCCCTCTAGGGTGTCTCTCGTAGCTTGGTTTTTTATAACGTAGCCCGACTGGGACGAAGACACGAAACAAGGAACACATGACAAACACTGAAGCATGTCTTGTTGTGTAACCTAACCAATCATGAACCAACTTATCAGGAAGGTCGTTTGTGCTAGCTCTCGCTCTATTATCGTGGGTGGTACATCCCGAAGGCTAAACGAGGAGGTAGACAGGACAAGCGGTGTCCTTGTCCCGTCTAAGTCCTCGTTACTTACTTTCGCTCTGTTCGCTCGCGATATGAACCAACTCGATTGAATCGAGGTTTTTTGCTACAGCACGTGTAATCTATAAATCTGGAAGATATGTTGAACATTGCTTGTTGCAGTGTCAACTCGCTACGGAGCGTAACTCATTGCTTGAAGTACTCCAGCATCGAGGTGCCCCGCATGCTAATGTATTCACATGTTGTTTCCCTGAGGGCACCAGACATTCAGGAAGGTGTTGTTCCGGTTACTACTGAAATTATTAACTGATGCGGACTTAGATGGCGATTGACAACGTTTAGTACAATCATTTCAGAGGCGTTGTGCCGTGGGGGGGGGGGGGGGGGGGGGGGGTGCGCTGGGTGGTTCACAAGCGACAGGCTTGAGTTCTGCTTCCGCACTGCTGTGCGTGTCGCCATGTTCACCCGTCTCGCGATGCGCTTTGACTGAGGATGCCCACTCAACGACTGCACCTAAACGTTTTTGGTTTCTTCGCATTGTGCTGAGTGGCACTGGAGTGGAGCAACTGGCAATACCAGCAACATCCTCCTTCTTTTCCTTCTGCCGCATGTCTCTCAAAGCGTCAGTGTTGCTTTCGATCGTTAAACCTAACAAGCAAACGAACAAATAAATAATTCAATAAATACATAAATAAATAAAAATTTCACGTACGATTACGATACCTCCTACTGCGAAATTTCAGCGCAGTTGTTGAGGTGTTTTGAATTCGCGATATATTGAGGCAAAGAATTTTAATCTCACAGAGTCCTCTCGGTGGCGGCGCTGAGCCTCCTCTGGGGCAGCTCGTTTAGAAGTAGCGGCAGGCGAAGTAATTCCGGCTGTGTTTAGCCCACGGCAACGCTTTGTTTCCGTGTATGGCATCGGTGGACGCGCTCGCAGCACGCCCTAGTAATTACGTCAACGGCGACGAAGTGACGCGTACGCTACTGTGGCGCCATCTCGTAGCAGGTAGCCGCCGGGGAGCACTTCTCGTGCGCCACTCCGCTTTCCTCCTCCCCCCTTTGCCATACTCTCGTCCTCCGCTTTCTTCATCCGCCACCCTCCTCGCGCTCTCTTCGCTATCGCCGTCCTTCATCCTCCGCTTCGCTCCGCGTTCGCCCTCTTTTTTTCATCCTTCGGTGGGCTCGCTCGTTCTGCTGGTTACGCCGAGGCCGACGCTCTAAAATTTCAATCGGCAGTGATATTACAGTGTCCTGGTTTAATACAGTTACATGACGGCGAAAGCAGCGTAATGGGATCGCAGCTTCGCAAATAAAGTGCCGAGGGCTGATTGTTGTATCAATTCATTCTGTTTGAAAGGCATGTTCCCTACTTTACTGTTTAACACGGGGTGGGCGATGGTCCACATAAGAAGATACGTCAGTTAATTCAACGAATAACTTGACGTTTAGCTCACCGCAAAAGCTCCGACAGCTCATAATTCGCGAGAAAGATTAATTTCCTCCTGAATCTTACTGTTTCCTGTTTGCTAGCCTCTAGAGAAAGGAAAGTTTACTGATTGGAAATGTGGAGAGGGTGCCCTGAGAAGCTTGTCTCTGGACCGCTACTGCACAACTGGGGCAGAATTAGTGAGAAACAGGGAAAGGAAGAGGGAGAAATGAGCTGACGACGCAAAACTGCATTGAACGTTAGTGATCAGTTCAATGCTCGGTATACCGTATACACATTGTGTGAAGTTCGTACGAACGCCCATCTCGTGCTGTCTTCAGCTTGCGGCCGACTGGCCTAAAGGTATACATATTGCCTACGCGGGAGACACCAAAGTGCAGTGCTACAGCTCAAATTTGACCTTCGGCGTTTCTTTATAGTCCAGCACATGGCAATTTAGGCATTCCGATCCCATCGGCGTACGGCTGTCGGGGCCGGGAATCGAACTGAAGACCTTGTTTTCCGTTGCTCATGCTACCAGTGCTTATGCAGTCAATACTATAGTTACCTCTGTGGCTACCTAGACAACGTATTTATTTATTTATTTATTACAGCAAAGCTATTGCCGACGTTACACAAGCATCACCACCACAAGTTATTTACTACGTCACGCACGCACGCACGTGTGCGAAAGTGCAGCCCATATCCTGATTCTTCTAGGCCATCCACCAAGAGCAAGTGCCCCATTGAAGTAAATGAACGTTTAAAAGTGAACTGCGTCAGTAAATGCGTTAAGTACGACTTACGCACAAGCTGCGGACACGATAGCATCGGATTGTAATTCGAATATGCGAGAAAACATAATTCGGTTATGCGGAAACTCAGAAAAGCCCTTTTCAAGCTGCCGTTGGTTTAAGGTGAGCACAGACCAAAAAATCCCGACAAACTAGAGGCTAACAGCTTCGCTGTCAAAAAAAAGAAAAGAAAAGAAAAAGGAAAGAGCACACACGCCAACCCTGTATACGAGTGATATATAACCTGACTTAGTCGACGCGGTAACCTTAGTGGCCCGAAAGTTGGGCGACGCGGGATGCGTGCTGGTCGGGTTGTACCCGCTTATCATACAGATGAGGCCGTGGCCGAACAGCAGCCGCCTTACGCAAGCGCGCTCTCCGCGTCGCTATCGATTGACAGTCGAGTGAGTTCCGGCTGCACAACCGGGCCGCTTTCACTAATAGACGCCCGTCAAGTCCGGACCAGAGCGCCAGTGTTCGCGCGATATTTGGACGAGCGGACAGGCAATGCGAAGGCGGCCAATGTGAGTGCGAGACGGAAATAAAGAAATTAAAGAAAGAAAAGAAAAACTGCCTGCCGGGATTCGAGTGTCTTCCGTTGTACAGCGAGAGAGAGGAAGTTGCGAAATTCTTTTTCGCGGCGAATTCATTTCATTTCGAAACCGTTTGTTCGCGTGGATATGCCCGTAAGAGAGCTCGCGTAGCAGCGCTTGAAAAGAGTGCTAGAGGGATACACCAGAGTTTTCTGCAAACTGATACTAAAGTGAACTCTGACGCTGCCCTTGTTAAGCTACAATATAAATAATGATTAGTACGTAGACTTGTCTAGTCTCCATGGTTGTGACTTCAAACGATCTCGTGACGTTCTTCTGGCTTTTAATCTTTCTCTACTTCCAAGCACTCGTAGTATTCTAAACGCAGCAAAGCAAGAAAATTATTCTCAGCAGACGCGCGTAATGATTGCAAAGCCTTGCGTGTATAATGCGGTATTTTGTTGAAAACGATGAGTTTCGGAAAGTCACGACGCCATTTGACGCTCGTATAACTAAGGTTAAGCGCAACCATATGCCCTGCCCAATATTACTAGGGGTCGGCTATTCTGGATGTCGGCGAGCTTCGCCGTATTGTCGAGTTCGCCATCTTGTCGGCTCTTATTGGCCCTCCAAGCAGAGCTGTCAAGATGGTGAACTCGACAATCAGGCTAGGGCCTGTTTGATTGACTGAAAATGCCACCATTTCAGAATTCGAAAACATGGCGGAGTTCGCCGAGGTCCATAATGACCGGCTGGACCGCCACTGCTTCCAGCTTTCGTATAGGCACCAGCGTCATTTGGTTGTTTTTGCAGGAAGCTCTATATGTACCAGCCAAATGAAATATCAAACTATGACCAAAAACGGCGATAGGAGGTCCGGTAACGACGCTAAAGAGTAACACCAGTTTAAATGCACCGGCTTTTCTTTGTCTTCTTTTTTTCTTCTTTTAAGTCCCTCTGTTCATTCATCAGATATGAGGGTGTTCGCTATTGGTCAAGATAATGAATGCGAATGTTTTCCTTCCTGAATTTTATGCTCAAATTGTGTCTCTGTGGGTCGTCGCGGATTTTTGACAATAGTCTCGGGACCAATTCTGCACAGATGTATCCCGGCAATCACTAGGTTGGAGTCCCTGGTCACTCCTGAATATAGCGTGAACCTTGATTCTTGAAAAAAAAAATTGGGGGACGCTTAAGCTTTGCTTTAAGAGTGGAATGCGATAGCGTTATCGAGCCCCGTTCAGATCGCAATTTTCTTGCAGTGGGCTTCACTGCAACACATAACGTGGGGAAGCCAGTTTACGAAGACCATGCTTACACTGATTCCCTTACAGTCGACTTCACTTTTAAACAGAAGTGCATTGCTACGAAGGTATTTTTCCAGGGGCAATATAAGTGGTCTTATATTAAAATCTGAAGGCCCTAGCACCTTTCTTTATTGTTTTAATCATTGTTTGCTATTGCCCCGACGCGCGCGCGTGTCCAAAACACATTAGGCAGGTGAAGTCCCAATTTGACCTGCCGAGGATGTGAGCGCCATCTGGATATCATTTTCGCAAGTAAACTACCCGAGCATGCAGCTGTAGGTCTGGTAGAAATACTGGAAAATGGGTTTGGTGTTTGAGTTTCCTCGTAACAGAATTATGTTTTCTCATACATTCAAATTACAATCCGACGCCACCTTGTCTGTAGGTTGTGGTTAAGTCGTACTTCACTATTTTTCTGACGGATTTCACTGTGAGAAATTCAAGTTTTGTTCACCAAAACCTTGCCCCACGCGGAGGGCCTGCGCGGTGTCGGGGTGGTTGGGGATGATTTTCTTCGCCACTGACGCCGACATCGCACGCCGACGCCGGATATTCTGTGACTCGGGGCCCTTAACGCTATATCGCGTTAATATAATTAGTTGCCAGTCAATGCGGTTGAAATAAGTAACGTCATCAGAAGCTAGTGCGGTAACTTTACGGCGGCGTCGCTGCGGGACACCCGCTTCGTTCCTGCGCCTTTCCTGACCTTATCATCATCATCATCATCATCATCAAGAGCAGCAGCAGTTCATTGTTATGTCCACTGCAGGACTAAGGCCACTTCTAGCGATCGTCAATGACCCCTGTCTTGCGCTAGCTGATTCCAACTTGAGCCTGAAAATTTCCGAATTTCATCAGCCCAGCCAATTCCCTGCCGTCCTCGACTACGTTTCCCTTCCCTTGACAACCATTTTGTAGCTCTGATGAATCACCGGTTATCTGCCCTATGCATTACATGGCCTGCCCAGCTCCTTCTTTTTTTCTTTTTTTTTTCTCTCTTAATGTGAACCAGAATATTGGCTATCCAGGTTTGCTTTCTGATCCACGCCACTCACTTCCTGGCTCTTAACGTTCCTCTTAACATGTCTCGTTATATCGCTCTTTGCGCGGTCCTTGGCATCACCTGGTAGCCACCCCTCACTACGCCAAATTAACAAAATAATGTTGTTTCCTCCTCCTAACTTGTTTTCGAGCTTCTTTGTTAACCTCAAGGTTGCTGCCCTTTATACCTGCCCTGGCGTTATACCGAAGTATACCTCGCGGCAAAATTGATAACTTTGGCATCCCCTCTAAGTGGCGAGATCGCACAATTGAGCACCTCGCTTTCCGAATGTTCGTTTGTTCGTTACTCCTCGTCGCTGAGTAGGCGGTGCTCAATTTGCACTGCCGCCTCACCACGCGCGCGACCAGCGACGTAAGCACGATGCCGACGAATAACGAGTGCGCGAGCGAACGTTCGCAAAGCAAGATGCTTGCGTGATCTCGTCCAGCGGGAAGTGTAACTTGCCGATCCGAGTCGTAACTTTAGAATCGTTTATAAACGTGTCTGTATAATGACGAGTGAACGACATTTGAGAGGTGATGTCCCGAAAGTGAAGACGGACTGCCGCCACCTTGCCACGGGCACGAAGAAACGTTATAACCCAATGTATGGAAAATTATGCGCGTTCTTCTCGCTTCCTGCGAGTTTCTCTAAAAGGACAATTTTAAAGCTAAGCTTTCGTATCAATAACTACTAGAGTGAACTCTGGCTCTGTGGTCATTGAGCTATCATGGTAATGAGGGTCCTTACATTTAATTGCCTAATATTCGCCTTTGTGACTTGAGACGTTAATGTAACTTAATTTATTACGTTTATCCGCATTTATTTGGCCTAAATATCCAAGAACACCATTTGTGCCCCTGGGCCCGAGCGTGAACCTCTCGGGACAGGATTAAACCGGCTCGAGTCCAAACCATCTTTGGGAACGATGGTCCCTGGACCATGAACTTGCGCATCGATGGCGCAGAAATCAACGGAAGAATTACTGCAGCGTACCTCAAGTCGACAGGTTCCCGCGCGACCATTCATAGACTTGCTGCGCATCTTCACGTGTGCCCGCAATTAGTGCTCTCTCTCTCTCCTCTTTCTCTCTCTTTTCATCCCTATAACCCCCTTTCTCAATGCAGGGTAGTAAACCGGACATGGTCAACCTTCCTGCCTTTTCTCTTTTCTCTCTCTTGGAGCGATAATACACTGTTTTCTTAGCGCAGAAGGCCATAAGACTCTGCGTGTACATGCATATTCATTGCGATTTGTTACATTTATAACGCAGCATTTCGTAGAAAAAGCGGCCAATTAGCGAAGTCGCGAGACCGTTCGAAGCCAGAAATGCAAAGCAATGGCGAATCCATGTACTGCTTATTATTTTTTCGTGATGCAGGCTCAACGGACTGGCCTGCAGCTCCCTATACTTGCAGTATAGCTCCAGAATAACTTATAATAATTCCTGTGGTAAACTCTGTACTCATACCGAGATGGACCATATAATATGCGCATGCGCTGGCTAGTCAGCAGCAGTATGAGAAGTGGAGGGGGGAAGAGGGGAATGGGGGTTTCCTGCGGCAGCTTTCGATCGGCACCCGTCCACTTCAAGCTCGCGCCCTAAATGAACTGCAGTCGTCGCAAAGCGGGCAAGCATTTCTCTTTTTCTCTCTCTATCTCTTTTTCTTTCTTTTTTTTTCTTCCGTCGCTAGCAGGGCGCGTTCCTGCAGCCTCCGGCACGGCCTTAATCCAACATTGATTGAAGATTCCGTTGGAAAGAGTCAATATACTTGGTCGGTGCCCTGCGTGCTTAAGGACTCAGCCAAGCAGCGCAGTCGTGGATCGACCTCTGTCAAAATAACACAAAGCAATACAAAAAGAAGAAAAAGAAACACACGCACACATACATACACACATGCATGCACCAAGTTAAAAGAACTAACTTCTTCTTGTAGTACACGTGCGGGAAAGTTTCGACACTCGGGCGTGAATGCGCACCACCGTTCTTTCTTTGCGTTTTATTTTCCTTGTTTTTCTTTATTTACACTCTTCATTTTAAAGACTGGCTACTAGCCCACTACTGGCTTCTGGGCTGTACCAAATTTAAGATAAGAGCGGGGGGGAGGGGGGAAGGGAAGGGGGAGGCGAGGGGAGAGGGGTGTGGCGACATGTCGTGTTTGACTTTGAGGCGCTTAAATTAAACGAGCTCAATGAGTATATTGAGTAAGCGCTTGTCAATATGTGGTCTGACGAAGTCTGTGCTCTGCGTAGCCAGTCTGACGGAATTGAAGTAGGTGTCTTAAGTCTAACTTCAGTTTTACAAATTCGGTAAAACTCGACTATTATTTTGTTGAATCGAGAACTACATTATATTGAAAATAGCTAAACAAAGGTCATGGAAATTAAATTATATTTATTTAATCTAAATAGCAACAAAAGATGTAATATTTGCATGTGTGCCCACTTTTCGTACACACAATGCTGGTTAGGATCGTCTTGTGCTCCTTCATGCTAGCGGCAAAGCATTTTAACGGTTGGATGGGCCTCCGTTACCGGAACTGAAACCGAGTATGCCATATTTGACGTATATTTCCCCCCAAGACCAATGGAAAATCTGGTGAATAGTTCAGTTCGCTACGTCGTGTCGAGAGTTCCAAGGCATTAGATTCTAAGTATATGTGCAGGCAGTAATAAAACTCGCTAAGATCTGGATTCGCTAAGTGGCAGGTTTGACTGCAGAAGCTTCGGTGGTGATGATATTGCATACTCAGTGAAGGTTTCCTCGGAGTAACGGACACCAATCTCGAAGGGCACGCTTCTGTATGCTGCAACCACCGGAAACAATTGCAGGAGCCGAGAACTCGTGATAATCGCCATGTTTGGGACGCTACTCATTGCGGTTATAGCCTAAGGCCCGCCATCTTGGTTAGGGGAAACTAGGTGCATGGAGAAGCGCACTTGCAGCATCGCCTTATTGCTTGGACCATTCTTGCTCAGAGAAAGATCTCAAAACTCCCCTTTCCGAATCTTTAGAACGCATTCTGGTAGTTTTTATAATAAAATATTTTTAAAGAGGTGGGCGCCTTTAGGTGATACCAGCTAGTCCTGGTCATATGGCAAACAAATAAATATTAAGAAAAGACAAAAAAATAAATCGAGAATGTTAAATACATTAAATATAGACATAGAGGTACACACAGAAATTTCTACACGCGAGACGTCTACGAAGCTTGCGGAACGATTTTAGCTGTGAACCGTTTGCTGATATCTATAGTCCTTCTTATGAGAACGGCTAGACAAACAGCTATTTTGCTGGTTATTCAAATACAATATCCAATATCATCCCATATGAACGAGCAATATTTTATATATACTGTATATCCGCGAGTTATAAACATTGGATAGGCCAGGCGTGGTTTGTGCATTAAAAAATTTACTACTATCTTACTACTGCAAGCGCGTTCATGGAAACACTAATGAAAGCACAGGAACACGCGCAGATACGTATAAAATGCGCAATGTTATTACCGTATTTACTAGAGTCTAGGCCAACCTCGATTCTAAGTCGACTTTCTTAATTCGCCAGGTCAGAAGAGAGATACTTTCCTCGAATGCACGCCGACCACGATAATAGCGAACGACAAGTGGCACAAAAAGCAAATAACATTTATTAGCTCTACTACGCCGTGTCTCGCTAAGTCGTTCATCGCGTCGCAATGACCTTGAGCCGCCGGAGCGCAATTGTGGCAGGTATGACGTCACGCCACTTGATCCGCTGCGGAGAGGCATCGCAGCTGCGCTCGCTTGGAGCCTCGCCACTTCGGGACCACGTAACTTGGCGAAAGGTTTAATGGATGCTTCGTCCGGCGCTTGGTCGCTAAGCCTCGCCATGGATGGCGCGACCGGCTGGGCCGTCTGTGCGTGCGCTTCAGCGCAAGCGACAGACTGAATCCAATCATCCAGTAGATATAGCTAGACGGCAAGCTGCGAAATCTCAAGCAAGGGCAAAGTTGGCTGCTGATACATCGTAGCAAAGGGAGGCCAAATTAGCCCGTTATAGAGAAGCTTACCAAGGCGCGGAAACGTGCATTAATGAAACACTGTGCGAATAGTGTTTGCAAAACCAAGCTAAACAGACCTTCTGCTCATGATAACTAGGTTTACAAGAGTTGCATCTCAGCCAATTTTTTTACCCGTGTCCACCTCAAACCACGCATTCGTCCCCGCTAACTGTAGTTATACAACCTTTATGATGCCGCGTGCGTGGTACCTGCATATCGCCGAAAATGAACTTTGAAAAAACATTGTCTGTGGCCGCACTGCACGCATTCAATGCGGTCAAAATTGTGTACCTACCATTACATTAAGCCATAATAGTGTGCGGCTGAAGCAGCGGATAGTAATGGCCACAGTGCTGTCTTTCGGCGCTGGCAATAGCGGTGGACCATTTTCTTTTTTTTCAGTTCCCACGGCTCCTAATGAAATCCTCGAATCTATGCCGACCTATAGCAGTTTCGTAACTGATGTTATATTAAAGAAAGAAAATAGAAGGAAAGCTATCGGCCTAAATTCGAAGAAATACGGTAATAAATAAAGATACTTGTTCGAAAAAACGCACAGATGTTCACAGTTTTGCAGACAACTGGACCAACGCCAGCACACACATATTTAGGCAATATACCACATAACTTTTTGACAGCATATATAACTAACGTGAACTTGCATGACGCATATATTATCTGCAGTATTTCGACTTTTGTATTAGAGGACACGAATAAGTTTGATGAACTATTAATTGTATCCTATAGCAACAAACCTCGTCAAATTTGCCGCAATGGCGGCCTGAGAGAAACTATTTTTTCATCCCCACGTGCTTAGATGGGATCTTCCGCGGTGAAGCGTTCCTGAATGTTCCTTGTTGGTATCCGTTTAAGAGTCATCTGGTTCCACTGGTTCGTCTCTGGTTCGCTGAGCTGAATTTTAGTTAGCCCTTCCACAGTCCTCGTCTTAGCGGCTGTCGCAATACGTCACTACTTTTCCGTTCTCTTCACTACTCACTTCTTCCAGCACTCGCTGCATAAGTTAACCATCAGGTTCTCCAAAGCGCACAAGAATTAAGATTTATAACGCCTGAATTTTTCCGCCATCATTGAACAAAGCCGGCATCAACAGCAACGTACAAATGTAACCGACATCCCACCAATCTTATCACTAATATGTCTCGTTGCGCTCGTGGGGGAGTTGGACACTCCCTGCGGTTTATGATCTCCACCTGTATCTGGTCCAGTAGCTTCAAGAAATGTTTTAGAGACGCCGCACAGTAGTGTACTTGTATATACAGGATTTCATTTTCTCATCATCATCAGCATCATCACTCAGTTCTCTCTTCCTTCTCTTCCCCTTTTCTAAGTTTAGAGCCAGCTATGGAGCAAGCTATAGCTCAGGCTGACCTTTATGCCTTTCTGTAGATAAATTTCTCTCTCAGTTCTTCTGTATCTGCTTTACCATAGCCTCCCATATATACTTTCCTTCCCGCCCATCGGTGTCAAAGGCGCACGGTGCTGACCGCCAGGTCAAGTTCCGGCGTTCGCCGCCAGACGGCGGTGCCAGCCCAGAATCTGTGTGTCAAAAAGAAGGTGTCAATTCAACAGCAAGTAATACCCATAGTGAAGCAATATAAGTACCTCGGCGTACACATAAACGAAGGAAAGAATTATTCAAGCAACCACCAAGATAATCTGAAAATAAAGGGGAAGCGGAATGCAGCAATAATGAAACACAGAGCACTGTGGGGCCACAATAAGCATGAGGTGGTACGTGGAATCGGGAAAGGAGTAATGGTGCCAGCGCTAACGTTCGCAAATGCCATTCTATGCTTAAAATAGGATATCTTGTCGGGGTTGGAAGTTAACCTAAGATCAGTGGGCCTGATGGCTTTGGGAGCCCACGGTAATACCACAAATGAGGCAGTGCATGGTGACATGGGTTGGGCCTCTTTTGAGGTCAGAGAAGCACAGAGAAAAATTGGTTTTGAAGAAAGGTTCAGGAACATGGATGAAAATAAATGGGCGGCTAAAGTGCACAAGTATCTGTACATGAAAAGCGTGGACACAGAATGGAGGAAGAGGTCAAGGAAGTTGGCAACCAAGTACAGGACAATCGAAACGGTAAATAGACAACCAGGAGTCATCAGAAAGAAAGTGAGAGAAATAGAGACCGTGAATTGGATGCAAAGAATGGAAACAAAAAGGACAGTGGAGATTTACATGAATGAGAAGAAAGAAATTAGAAGGGGAAATCTGTACGATAACACAAGGGGCAGTGCCTTGCTATTTGAGGCTCGAGCCGCTTGCCTAAGGACCAAAACATACCGGAGCAAATATTCGGAACTAGATGAGACATGTGTATGCGGCAGTAAAGATCCAGAGACCACTTAGCGCATCCTAATGGGATTCGATGGGATCTACCCAGCGAGAACCGTAGGCAACGTGCAACTCCCAGAAGCACTTGGGTTTAAAGTGGAAGGAAACATCAACAGATCAGCTATGAAGAAAAGCAATCGACGATTAGAGTACTGGTGGAAAAAATCAGGGAAAAGATTGATACGACATGATCTCTTAAAATCATAGGTAGCGGTACAAGGTAAATTTCTGAAAAAAAAAGAAAAAGATTAATGAGAGGTACACCAAAATGCTAGATAAAGAACATGTATAGTACACCTGATTATCTGATTATACCTGATCCTCTGTTACTTTTTTGTACTACTGATGAAAATAAACTCAACTTCAACTTCAAAATCAAGCAGGCTAGGTGACTATTTGTCGCCGCCCTGTTTCAAAGGGGATGGCAATAAATCATCGTCATCATCATCAGAGCAGACGATGCTATAATAGCGCGGCGCCCTCTAGCGGTGGCATTTTTTCTGCGCAGCTTCTATCGCGTTACTGAATCTAATCCCCATATAGATTGATTGATTAATCGATTGATTGATTGATTGATTGATTGATTGATTTTCAGAAATGCGCTATAACTAGAAGCCCATGCTTGACTTGATCTGGATGACGTTTGCCGTGAAAGTGCCTAAGATGCTTATTGCGTTTCCTTCGGCGCGTTAGCGACAGGCGCCATTTAGATCATGTTGATCATGGACTTCAAGTCAAGATGCATTTTTTGAATATGGGGTAAGTGGCCAGTATCATACACTGCCACGATACAGGCGCCAAATTGCTTTTTAAAGAAATGACCATATTACCTGCTCGTGTTAGAAATCGCTGAACTTCATCACAGTGTCGAGCTAGGTGGCCCCGTGATCACCTTTCAATAGGTGCCTAGTCATAACGGTGTGATTGGCAATGAACTCGCTGACGGTGAGGCAAGATCGGCATTCTCTTCCTGTGATGAAGTACGGACTGCATACTCGCGACGACCTGACACCAACTCAGTTATCAAGGCACTCATGCAGGACCTTACGAAGGCTCGCTGACAACCTCCACAGACGCCTACATATGATCGACCCAGACGGTAAATTCTGTTTGCCCCCGAAGGTTACGCGGATCAACGCGTCATTGCTATGCACAGGATTCGGCTGGGCAATGCTTTCACCCGTCACTACGCACACCTCATCGGCCAGTCGAACAGCCCTGATTGTGAACACTGCCAGACGCCTGAAACGCTGGAACACATATTGTGCGATTGCCCAGCATAGAAGATGTAGCGAAGGATGTCGGAAGGTTCCCTAGCCAGCAGTGGCAGGCAACCACTGTCGGCGGACGCTATCCTCCGCGCATGGCCTAACACTGTAGCTTCAATGCGGACGACTAAAGCGCTGTTCAAGTTTCTGCAGGACACGAAGCTAGACGAGCGGCTCTAGCAGGGCCACCGTCTAATGTACATAAGCACTCACCACTTCTATTATCATCATCATCCATCCCACTATCACTCCCCTTCCCTCTTCTCGAGTACAGATTAGCAGACTAGAGCGCAACAGCTCAGGTCGGCCTCTCTGTCTTTCCTGTCAATAAAATCTATCTCTACACTGCCATGAAGAAACTGTCTGCCACACTTTGTGTCTGCCGGAAAAAAAGTTATGTGTACGAGAAACGAATGAGCACTATAGAGATTGCTTTCATTTACCCCTAAGATGATTCCTTGCACTTTCACAGTATTGAAGCTGCATGACGTGCGAATCTACTGATAAAGCAATCTGACGTTCGGAAAATGTAACACAAACACAAATATTGCCATAATTTGCAGTTATAGCTTGTAGACCATCCATGACAGCGGCTTCTGGGCAAACATTTTGGCCACGTCGTCCAAGTGCGTTACCTTCAGGGCAAAGTTAGCTAGCAGAGGGTAGAAAAACTTAATCACAATTATCTCGAACTACTTCTCGTGATGATTGCGACCTGAATACTTTAAGTGTTTCCCACGTCGGAGCACTTGAGGACTGTTTTTGCCGAGATCACGCACCCAACATTGCGATTTCGCATTTGTGATCGAATGACCCTGATCGAACGCCAATAAACTAGCAGTCTGCGCTTTCAACATGCGGTATACATCTATACAGTCCACGATGTTTCGACTACACGTTGAAACGCCGCCACATCAATCTCGACCAAGCAGTTTCCTTTTGCTATAAAAGTGTGTTACTGAAATTCTAAGCAAACTAAGAGTTCGCTTAGTACAAAACATACCGATTTGTTAGAACTGGCTCATCTCTACTTTTTTGGGGAAGGATATGCCCGTAGTCAACCTCAGAGATTTCAAAGCGCCCATTGTTTGCTTTAGCTACAGCAGCCGCTGCTTTACACTCACTTTGTTCTGAACCGCTGCTTTATTCAAGCAAGCAGATTTCGCCACATTTGAGTAGATTTCCAGACGCGCACACGCTACCTTTGCTCTTTCTCTGCACGCCGGCCACGTCATTGCAGACCCTCTGATAGCGACCCTAGAGAGGGCGCTGTTATAGCCCAGAACGGATAAAGCTTTAGAACGGAAGGCGAGAACGCGAGGCGAGAAGGTGTAACGGCGCTGCCGGGAAGATTGCACGGGCGCGGAAAGTATATAGAGGCTATGGATTAACACGAAGTAGAAACAGCGAAGACGGCTTTGCTAGTTGACTCAAAGGTGCAGTTTTTAAACAGTAGGTGTGTGCCCGTATAACGTTTGCACACTGGGTTACGTGCGTGGCAACCGACTCCGGTTATATACAAAGCGAGCCCGTCGGACGTACCTGCAGCCGTCTCCACTCCTGATTCGAAGTGCAAACATTGTTTGTCTTTGCCCCGTACGCTGGCTTTTAAAGTCGGCTGTTCCCTAGCGCGTTCTGTTTCTTTGCAATGCGTAGGAGTGTTCCCTTAGAGCCCGAGGCCGTATACTTGCTCACTGAGGGTGTTATACGCTCCGCATTCTTCAGTTCGCCGAGCGCTATACGCAGGTGCGGGCGTATTTCGTAAGTCGTTTCAATCTGTCGATTCGTGGCTGCGCTTACGCGGCGTTTTTTTAGGCCGCCCGCGATAACAAGCTCGTCAACATCAGGGTGCGTCGGCAGTTCTTGTGTCGTCCGAACAACCCCGCGACTGCGCCACAAGACGCGAAACATGTTCAAGAAAAAGAAATAGCGCATAAATATTGATGATTCCCCGGATTTAAGGAATTCCGCGAATTCGGTGAAATTCAGTGGGCTGCTACCTACATGACTCCACAGTGTCTATATTGGTATTGGCGGCCGGATACCGACGCAGGCGATAGGCTATAGGACTCCATGTCCTCAGGTTTTGAGCATACAGTCACTTTCATTAGCAATGAGGTTCCAACGTACCTATCCAACTAAAAAAAAAAAAAAAAACGCGAAGTGCTTATTTGTGTAATGAAGTTGCATGACAAGTGCTCGCGGTTTTCTTTCCATTCTAATGCGAAATTTTACTACAAATTATGGCAACTGGCATCTTGTAAATCAGCAGTGGTAAGCCAGCAGCCTTGTTTTAGCAATTTGCTAAATCCCTTTCCCCTCACCCCTATGCAGGGTAGCAAACCGAAGGCATCCATCTGGCTGACCTCCCTGCCTTCCTTCTATACCTGTGTCTCTTTTAACTTGCTAGCGGATCTCCCACCAGTTTCATCCTAAACCACTAAATCTAGAGTAAAATTTATCCCCGTGCGACAGCTATTCATATGCCACAAGACTGCGGTCACGATTTGCCAAAGCAACGTACAGTATGCGCTCACGCCACAACTCTGCCCGGGCCTTATTTTTGAAAGTTGAAAGTAGTGATAAATGATGAGGAGAAAAGAAATGCGTATAAAATAGAGCTACGCAGGAAACAAGCGCGCGAATCCTTACTTGAATGCTTCAAAATACGCCACAGCGGTTTTAGCACAAAAAAAAAAAACAACTAAGGCACGCGTAAGGGAATTGCAGAGTCTCGCAGCGGGGGCGAAATAGTAAAGCAATGGACCACCCGAGTAAACACGATAAAAAGTGCAGCGTATGGAGTGCATTAGGCATTAGCGTGGTGTTGAACACGTGACGTTGACGCATGCACACAGGCTTTGCGTTTACTCACATGACTAATTGTGAGACTCCCCTTAACGGGAATTTCTCAGCGGTTCCGCCTGCGCTTTTTGTCCGACGGTGTCGGGATAGAACGGATTGAAGATGTACGATGTTAGGTACGGCGTAGTCTGTTGCATTGGGAAATGTACAGGGCTTTCGCATCAACGCGACAAAAGCGAGTCGAGCTTGATTTTGGGGTTGGGACTTGTTTCGAGCTCAAATAACTGGCTGGGCGAGGCCCTCTGTACGGCACCGTTACCTAAATTCACACGAACCCCATAAAATAGGATTCGATGGGCTTGTCGGGCCGACATCCGGTCTTCAAGAGGCCAAGCCCGCATGGCAAAGCTACGAATGCGCTTATCCCAACCCGCCTGACAAATTGCATGTAAAGCAGTCGGACAAGCTGGCTGTTCACAGACAGCTACGGGTAACCAGCATGGTTCCTATAGGTTAGGTTTCCGAGATTCAACTTCCGAGACCATTTATTATTCCGAGATCAGATATTATTCAAGTCCGAGATCATTTATTTGTTTCCTGCTGTTCTTATTCGAAATATATGTAGACATTGTCTCCAGACACATGTGTGTAAGTTAATCTCTCATGCATATTGAGAATGTTTGAGTCGGGAACGGTCATGTCAAGCTGAAACAAGCTAAACAGGCCTGATCTAATGACTACATATAACGCTACATATACACCTTGCTTTTACTTACTTTACTTATGGTAGAGCTTTTGATTGCTTTTTTTTTAAGATTTAACGTCTAAATGTCCGAAAGCAACACGTATCACACCTTTCCCAAAGCCTATCTTAGAGCACCGAAACTATCAGGGGCTCCGGAGTTAGTGGCTCGGGATTAGTTATGATGACCATATTATAGGAACATTAGCGCTTTTGAATACCACATCCAGACTGAAAAACGGACGAAATTCAAGAGTCAAACCCGCCTCATCGACGTCGTGTTCATCGGTACCGTGGTCACTGAAATCCCTGTGGCGGGTCACTTCAACGAGCGTCTCCGTTCGCCTGTGTTTACCCACGACAACGAAGGAGACAGGGAACTGTTTCTAAGCGTTTCCTCGAACTTTTATTCAAGTGCTGCTTTACGCGAGACGAAAAGTCTAGGATGCGGCCCAAAGCTGTTCTTGCTAGGCCTTTTGATCCCTACTTTCACAAAGGCAGTTGGCAAAGGGCTCTGAGCGCATACCTCTGCTTATATTTTCCTCCGCTCTTTATCGCGTGAGCGCAGCGCCCCAAACTAAAGACCCCCGCCTCCACTTTTTGAGAACGACGGTATAGGTTTCTTCTGTTGGTTGCCACAGCGCGCTTAAAGCACGGGTTGCGACTGCCGGGTTACCCAAAACCTAATTTCACGTGTAAACAAACGGCCCCAAAGGTGTGTGCTCGCCCCCTCCGTTGATTGATCTCGCTCTAAAGCGTGGCAGCGGAGCATCCCCGTATAGTAGCAAAAAAACTTTTCACCACTTTCCAAGAGCTGGTGCGCTCCCCGCTTTGGGGGAGTCCGAGCTAAACACGAGCTAAAGACACGAGCTAAATAATAATCAAATAAAACAACAACGTTGTTTTATTTCTTCCTCTTTCTTTCGTAACTACGCAGAGCTTCGTTTCAAACTAGTACGCTCTTTCCGGGATGGGCTCCCTCTACAGGAAGCAGCTCGTTGATTTGGCCTTTGGCTTGCGTTGCTTCCTCTGCGGTACACCAAGAACTGAAACAACCTGACTTGAAAACAAAACGCAGGTAGAACTCAAAAGGCCGTGGACGATAGCTAGAAGAAAGCCGCGGATGAGAGGCCTTTGAATCTAGTTCCCCGCTTTGAAGAAGAAGGGGGTCGAAAGTCAGCCAACGAGGTTTGATAGCTTCGCGAATCCAAGCCGCGGCGCTTTCAAAGAGGAGAAGCGGTTAGGTGCCACCGAGACCCAACAACGCACTCTGCTCTTTCTGCTTCCCTCGCGCAAACTAACTTCACTTTAAAGGAAACGAGGGCACAGATAGCGCGGGAATTGCTTGGTTCCAGTCTCGTCTTGGCGCGTGCGAACTTAGGAAAGATTCAGCTTTTCTTCTCGTTTTTCGCTAGAACGTGTCTCATTACAACAAGCTCGTCGACTTGGTGACGACTATTTGCAGATGCGTTAGCTCTTTCTCCTTGCATTCTCTCCTAAATCGTTGTCTTTAGGCGCGGTGGTGCATCGCGCCTGACGCGGGCACACATACCCGGGTTCGCATCAGACGCGAGGGCGTCCTTCTCCAAATTGGTGAAGTTACGCATGTTTGTTCCCGTTTAACGAGTCCTTAAACTTGGCTCGAAAGATAAATAAGGAAAGTTCTTCTCCGAACAGAAACCTCGATTTTGTCCGGCTTTATCGAGGTAACACATCTCGACGGCGCTTGTCCTTAGAGGGACACTGTAGATTATATCAAGCCAAGTAAGGTCAATAGATTAGTCGTCTAGAGGTCTATTATCATTTTGTGTTTGCCAATACATGCAACTGTTGCGTAGAAAAATGCCCCCGAAGGTCCCGCTACCACTCGTCTACTTGAATCTCCCGCACAAAAATGGACGAGCTGACGTAATCTCCATGTGACCTCCCCTCTATCTGCTGTTCTCATGACTCAACCAGTGCTAACCTCACATGAGAGGTACCATAGTCCTAAATGGGGGGCGTTTGCGCTGTTAAGCACGAGGTCGCGGGATGAAATCACGGCCCCCGCGGCCGCATTTAGATGGCAGGTAAATGCAAAAACACCCGTGTACTTAGATTTAGGTGCACGTTAATAAACCCCAGGTGGTCAAAATTAATCCGGAGGCAACCAATATGACGTGTCTCATAATCAGATCGTGGTTCTGGCACGTAAAGCTCCATAATGTAATTTTTTAAATGGCTGGCGCTACTTCGATTCTACATTTTCGTCATTTTCATGCCTACAAAAGCTCTGTTCTCGTTACCAATGGAAAATTCGTTATTACTGAAGCCTAATCTCTCAATCTAGCTCGACTTTATATATATTTTTTGGCTTTTCTTTAACTTTAACAACTCAATAATATTGCAGACTTAGTCTGTTATGCGCGAAATTGTCCACGAAATACGAATATGGAGACATTAGGAGCCATGACACTGTGTTTTGCTTCTCTCAGAGGCGTAATTTATTATTTAAATGGTTTGGACTTCCTGCGGTGTGCATTGGTTAGTGATTGCAGCGCACTATGGACATGCACTGCCTTCTTTCTGCCCACAATGTGGGGCTAACAGTTAAAAAAAATACACTCGGGTAAACTCTCCGGAAATTTTTCTCGCAGTAGGGCGCGACAGCATTCTTGTTAGTATCATACATCGACGTTGAAAAACACCGTGCTTACATTTAAGGCAATACGTGGTCTTGACGGTTACTGCTGTGACGAACGTATTGGCGCGCTCGAAATGTATTGTATTATCTTTTTATGGAGTGCGTTTATTCTATTACCTTGTGGGCATTTCTTGCTTGTTGCGCTTATATCCACGAGAAAGCCCTGCTTCATGACAGGTGGTTAGAAATATTCACTTGTTCCATCCGTAGATGATGCTCGCGAATGGTGTGTATGAATCGTGTTTCCTGCGGGCCCCTCTAAATTATCTGCAGTACCGCTAGTGAGTCTGAGGGCCACATTATAATGACTTTTGCTCTAACGGTCTTAATCAGGAAAGGCTTAGAGTGGGTATGCGCAATAATATGTGTAACAATAAGGAATACGGAGGCAATCTTCAATAGCCTGGCAAGAGAATACGATGTTGTGATTGGCAGTCAGCCTCCAGAAGCTGTGCAAGAGTAGGCCTACGTTTTCTTATGGTAATTAGGCAACAGGGACCCGGGTCATGAGAAGGAAACCTACTGAATAATGAAAGGAATGATTGGACCATTAAAGACAGGTACTCCCAAGTCATAAGGAACGTCTCACCATTTTCTTTGAAACGAAAATTCTACAATCATTGTCTTCTACCGATGCCAACGTAAAGGACGAGAACATGGAAGAAGACAAAGAAGCGTCACAAGAAGTGAAGGAGCGAGCAATGAGCTATGAAACGGGAAAATGACAGCCGTAACTTTCAAGAGGCAGGAAGACAGCGGTGCGGATTGACGAGCAGACAGGGGTAGGTGATACTCTAGTTGAGAGTAAGAACAATAAATGGATTTAAATAAGACATGTAATGTGTAGGGCCGACAACTGGTTGCTTCGTCCCGCAGCGGAAATAAATTTCAGTGAAGATAATGATGACGATGATGACGACGACACCAAGAAGATAAACTCAAAGCATGTTCACAGAGTTCCCCAGCAATGTTGCGAGTGCCGTGACAACTTGTTCTTCTGTGCAACGGCCAAACAAAGTACACGTCCGACTAAAAGATGAAAAAAGAAGCGCTCTTTCCAGTTATCCAGGACTGTCGCAACACCGCCGACAACTCCAGACTAACTTGTTAGTTGTCTGCCGGTTCCTTCCCACTTACTTCCCACTTGCATGGGGCTCCGGGTCTTTCACGGTGCTGATGGCGTCATTAAGTTGCTTCCTCCTGAGCTGCAGCTCAATTTGATAGCTCTGTCTTGCTTAGCAGGAACCATTCGTCTTCTTAGCTCGGTTTGACTTTACAGCAAACTCCCTAGTTAGCGCGGTGGTCCCGGAAAGACGAGATTGCGAATTTTCCCTCGACTTCCTTAGTCCTCTTTTTTTTATTTTTTTCTGTTTCTATCTCCCTCCCTCCCTGTCAACTTGTACAACGGTCGAGTGGTCTTCCATTTCGACAGGAAGCTAATTTGAAACCACACACGCTTCAATGAAAGGAGCAACTACAAGGCGCGGGATTGCATAGTCGCTGCAGGGGAAGCTCATTCCCTAATCCCGACACCTTGTTCACCTCTGCTGCGGCACCATCAGTGCTGCTACCTTACAGGCACGACAGAAATCAAGGGAGGGAAAGCGGGGAGAGAGGAAGGGAAGTAGGGACACTGCAGAAAGAGTGGCGGTTGGCCGGCTAGGCTAATCTCGATTTGAAAAACGGATTGAGAGTTGTCGGACACGGGAATCGACCGAGCGTATACTGTTGAACTGGTTGCCTGCTTCATTTTGCTTGTTTTTCTTTTCTTTTGCACACAAAAATAAGACCGAAATAAAACGAAAGGAACGAAGAATGGGGAGTGGTTGAAAAACTTTATCTCGGTATTTGCTCCTGTTTTTTGTTTGCTCGTTATTTTTCACTTTCTTGACTCCCTCTCTCGTAACACGAATAGGGTGCGACTCGGCAGGAGGGCGTTAAAAGATATTTGGACTCCTTTAATGCGTCGTTGGGGATTATTTCGGTTTTTTTTCCCCTCACTTGGAGCTCGGTTCGACTGAAAGCGAACGAAAAGCAGGAACTTTAACTTGATTGCCACCACCACTTTCCGTCCCTGAGAGACAGGACAACAACAAAAAAAAACCACACACGTACTCATTAAAGAGACACTCGCGAATAAGACTGGGGCGAGGGGAGGAGGCTTTTGACCGATGAACTTCCCGCCGAGAAGTGGTTTCACCGGAGTGGCCGTCAGGGTGCTTCCTCGAACCCCTGGCAACAAGCTCATTAAAATACTGATGCGGCCGCTCTAATGGGAAGTCCGCGAGGGAGGCGGTAGTGGGGACCGACGGCGGCAATAGGGGATAGAGGAGGGGGGCATGTCTTTGGCGGCAGGAGTTTGCATCGAGGTTGGCTGATGGGGGAAGAAGGTATGGTGTCTAGCTGGCGCCGAATGCCAGCCTGGCTTTGTCGTTCGGCGCACGAGCTTAGCGTGTAGCCAGGGCAATCTAATTGACCCGGCGGGCGCTCTATCTTTAGCGATGGCGGCAACGCGGTAGCGATGTAACGGTGCAGTCGAGAAGCGCTAGAGGCTATAGAAGCGACCGGCCTGGTCCGGATAGTTTCTTCGGCCGCCCAGTGCAGGCTCTCAAAGACGGCGTGCGAGCGACCTGCGCCATTCATTGGGCGCGGCGCGTGCCACGTCCTTAGCCCTGGAAGTACCCGAACCTCGAGGTCGGTTGGGCGCGCGCACTTCACCCTGCGTCGTCTTCTTCGCCGGTGCCTAACGCGACTCGCCCGAGCTCGAGCTCGCTGCTTTCCGAGGTGTCGCTCCGCGCTCTGGGCGAGGTGTCATTCACGGTTAGACTCCAATCGCTAATCCCTCGGGGGTCGGAGAGAGACTACCGGGCCGTGATCGCGTTTGTGCTGCCGACTAATCCCCTCCCCAATCAAGCTAACCAGTTCTTTCCTCCGAGGACTATGCGACGCGGCGTTCCGATTGACGCGCGTCGAGAGGCTCTGGGGCGAGGATTATAAAGTTGCCGGACGCTTGCTGCAGGGCATTAGACGACGAGCGCCCGCCGGTCGCATTGCTTCGACGTTTCAAAGGAAGGGGCGAGGGGGAGGGTGTCCGTGCTCGGAAGAGCCTCTCTGAGGGTGCTGAGAGCTATAGGCTCTTCTATAAGACGTGCTCTCCGATTTGTTCCTGTCGAGCGGAAGATCAGATTCTGGGGGCGTCTACCGTTTGAAAGTGCGTGCCCGGCTTGCACTAATAAAGGCTCGAGTCGCGTGGGATTCAGCAGATTAAAATGGCGCGCTCGCGAACGTTGAATGCTTAACGAGAGTGGGACCTCGCGCTTCTCCTATTCCGGGGGACGGCTACGTTTCTCCTGTAACTCTGGTGTCCCTCGCTTAATTATCTCTTTTCGAGACTCTACGGAATTAAGAGCATTCCACAACGATGCTCTGTTGTACGAGGCGGGGCTGGTGAGTTGTCTCAGCCGGCCCAGGCTTTACTACTCCTCTCCTTCATTCAATCAAGGAATCAATCAGCTGATCACTCGCTTCGTTCATTACCTAATCAGCTGATCGTTCGCTTCGTTTTTTACTCGCCCGAGCAACAAACAAGTGTACCAATATATTTATTTCCTTATTGATTTATTACAAAATGCATCTAGTTTGATGGCTCAGTAAGCCAACAAATCAAACTCGCACAAGCCATTTGTGCATACACTGATTGCGCTGGCTACCCTCTCGCTCTAGCTCTACGGAGCTTTCTGTGACTTCACTAGACGAAATCATATGCTAGCGTGGTATGTGTTAGAAACCGGTATGGTTGTTTAGCCATCATGATAATTACGGATGGTGCATGTATTTGTTACATATACTTCTCCTTTCGGGAAATCACGGTTTTAGTTTATGTTTGACAAAAGAGTGACAAATCCTGATGTTACACTTGAGCGGCTGTTAGCATTTGCGCCTAACATTTCATCACTGATCGCCGACCTCGGTACATAATTTCCCGTTCGATTTAGTATGACTTGCTGAGAACTTTCTCCTGCATCTATGTACCTTTCCGATATATCTACTGTAATTCGTTCCGCCATCCCATGACCATCAACTAACTGTGATTGCTCTTCCTCTTCTCACAAGTCGCAATAAGGTATACACACTAAATGCACGTCCATATCAACTGGAAGAATTTGTAATTGCCAATCAGTTTATAAACTCCACCAGAATATAAACGCTGCTTCTGCGAGCGTCGTAATATTTACGCTCGCCGTTCTGCGGCCGCCGCAGCCGTCACTGATCCTCGCTAACACGTGACCTGTTATGCGTCTCCCCACAAAACATTGATACATGGCGACCTCAACCTGCTTTGTCGTCATGTAGTCTCATCTATGATTGACGAAGTCTGAAATCCGACGGTTCCACAAACTGAAGTCTGAAATCCAACGGTTCCCGCCGTTGAATTCGACAAACATGCCCAGGACCCGAATGACGTCGACCCTGGGTATCACCCCTCCGTCACAAATGCGAAGACTGATGCTGCTTTCGGAGACTGGCTTCCAATCTCTGGGTCTGCCTCCCTTCTCTTTTCTCTAAAGCAGAAGCTCCGACTTGGCGGTGGAGCACCGAAGTCCGGTGAGGCGGAGAAACTCCTCGATCACGTTGATCGCCTCCTGCTTGGCTTCTTCGACTGTGCCCTCGCAGCCGCCGGCGCACCAGATGGTAATGTCGTCGGCGTAGATGGTGTGCTTGACGTCCTCTACGCGTGCCAACCTCTCGGGAAGACCAATCATACAGATGTTAAATACTGTTGGGGAGATTACGGCGCCCTGAGGAGTGCCCCGTCCTCCGAGGGGCACATCTTCGGAGCGGAAGTCTCCATTGCGAAGCTTGGCCTTCCTGTGCGTTAGAAAAGAGCTGACGTAGCTGTGGAATCTGGAACCGAGACCCAGGTCGGAAATGGTCTTGACGATGAAGGTGTGGAGCACGTTGTCGAAAGCCTTCTCGAGGTCCAGACCAAGCAGAGCCTTGACGTCTCTAGAACGGCCGTCTGCGATCTGATGCTTGATTAGTTTCATGGCATCCTGCGTCGAGAGTCCGGCGCGGAAGCCGATCATGTTGTACGTGTAAACCTCGTTGTCTTCGAGGTACCCGTTGAGCCTGTTGAGGACAACGCGCTCTATGACCTTGCCTACGCAGGATGTTAGATAAGTCGGCCTGAGGTTCTGGATGTTCGGGGCCTTGCCAGGCTTGGGAATGAGCACCGTGCAGGCCGTCTTTCATTCTGCAGGAAGCACGCCACTCTTCCAGGACTCGTTGATCTTGTCGGTCAGAAAGACGATCGATGGGTCGTTGAGGTTTCTCAAGATTCTGTTGGTGACTCCGTCCGGATTCGGCGCAGACTTGCGGTTGAGAGCCAAGATGGCCTGTCTGACCTCGGCAGCGGAGAAGTCTTCGTCCAGCTCGGGACAAGGAAGGCCTCGGTAGTCCGGGAGTTGGGTCGCCGGATCCCCGTCACGCCGGACGGGCAGGTACTTCTGAATGAGTTTCGAGACGAGTACATCGACCGTGTGAGACCTGGTGGCTTCGTGAAGGGCCCGGGCTAACGTATGCTTCTGATTTTACTTGGAACCGCTTTCGTCGAGAAGGTGCTTCAGCATACCGCAGGGCTTTGTGGCGGTTCGTGGGCCCAGGGACTCAGATACAGGAAGCAAAGTCATAGACAGGACAAACATTTATCGTCGACAGACGGCAACAATTACACTTACAAAGAGCTAGAAGATACTGTACAATTTTTATAGTGTCCACGCAGTCCACGACTCACGCGAGTTGTTACCGCGCGTGTCTCACTGACGATACGATGAGCCTGAGTATCCTCGTAAGGTCACTCACAGTACTTGATGTCGGAAGCGTCGGCGCTTGTAGACTTGAAGCGCCGTTTGTACGACGGAATCGTACAGGCGGCCAGCAAACGTGCAGATGATGAACTGCTCGTGTGACAGCACGGCAGGCCCACGCGGGCAGCAACGCGGCACCGTGGCCACGACCCCAGCAGGCGGTTGTGCCGCACCCTCTCAGGTGGCTCGCCCGAGCATCGCACTCGCGACCAAGGCCATCTGGAATCGCTGGGCTCGAACGCTCGTTCACCGCAGGAACAGCACCGACCCGTTCAGCCTGGTCCGCATCTCAGCTCTGGCCGGAAAAGAGGTTGACCGCAGGACACGCCAGTCTCGTCCCGGCTGGTCTGCTAGCACCGGCTCGGTCCGTGTTGGGCCTCAGGTCGAACCCGTACACGCGCTGGCTAGCCAGGCAGCGCTAGCTCAGCCGTTTTCGTTCCGAAGGCCCCGAGCTCCCATGCACGTTCCACACGAGCTCGCGCATTCACTTTTTCTTCGTGGCTTCCGCTGGCTTCTTCCAGGTTGCCATATACTAGGTTCTTACAGCTTATCATTCCGCATCTGTCCGTCAATGGATTCGCAGCGCTCGTCCCACTGCTGCTGGCATAGCACTTTCCAGTGGTCATCGATGACATTGTCGAGCTCCGAGATCTTCTTTCGGAGTCTGCGATTGAGCCCTTGACCCTTCCATCGGCGAAGGAGGGAATTTTTGGCCTCGATCAGATGGGCGAGTCTGCTGTCCGTTCGCTCGACGTCGAGGTCACTTTACACTTTCCTGGTGGCCGGGGAAGCGTCGTTGCAGATGCATTCGCACCATTCTTCGAGGCTGGTGGGTGCCCTGGCTCTGCCGGGTTCTTCCCGAATCTTGCGAAAATGGTCCTAATCGACGAACGTGAATTCCCTGACCATACTCCGAGCCACCTTGAAGTAAGTCTAGAGAATGCAGTGGTCGCTGCCAAACTCCATGGCGGTGTTTTCCCAGCCCACGTCCTCGACGTTCTTGACGAAGGCGAGGTCGGGTGCCCTGTCCCGGGTGGCAGAGTTGTCGATGCGTGTGGGAAAAGCTTTGTCAGTGACCAGAGTGAGGTCCATCTCTTTGGCGTCTTACCACAGGTTGTGTCCCTTGGTAGTGTCGTAGACGTAAACTCAGAGGCCTTACGGGGCGTTGAAGTCGCCGACGTCTACTAAGGATCGAGGACCGGCCAGGTCGGTCGCTTTCTTGAGGATGGTCTTGAACTGTTGGCGCGAGTCCCTGGGGTTGCTATAGATATTGAGGACGAAGACGCTGTTTCTGCGCTGATTTCGCTGCGGCGTGTCGAGCAGGATCTCAACCATGACATATTCGATTCTACCACTCCCCAGTTTGAGATCGTGGAAGAGATGAGTAAGCCTTTTATCGATCAAGATACAAATGCCTCGCCCCCCGGGCCGGCCCGACATGGCTCTGTAGCCCTGGAGCGAGGCAGCGGAGACTAATGCTTCCTTGAGAGCAATGACCTGAGGTTTGACCGCCAAATACCTGAAAAACTGCTGCAGAGGGGCTTTCTTGTTAGAATACCCCCTGCAGTTCCATTGCCAAATGCGAAAACTCTCTTTGGATCTATCCATTATTGTGTTGACCGGATGGATTACCTCTTAACGGGGCAGTTAGGGCTGCGGAACGAAAAGACGTAAGGCGCACACAGGTGTTGTGTGTCTCTCAGACATCTTCCTTTCGTGCATGTATTTCACGATGCTTTGCCATTCTTAGTAGTAGCTTAGGTCTTATAGTTGGTAGTCTCGTGAGGAAGGGCTGTCGAAACCTTCGTTAATATCGAAGAACACGAAGCTAGTGATCACGACGACGTTTTTAAAACGATGTTTTCTTTGCGAGCACCCCTTCGGGATTTTCCTGACCATGGCTGCTGGGGTGCTGCTGCTTTCTTAAACTTAAAAAACATTTAATCACCTTCGCGATGGCGGGATGGATCCTTTCTCCCACAGCACAGCAGCCCGGTTCTCTAACGATTAGGCCGCAATCACACGTGTACTTCTATCGTGCGAACGAGAACTAGCTATTTGAGACAATTGCCACGTGTGTCGGATTACGTTGCAGGGTAAAACATGCGCGCATGCCAGTTTCCTTTACGCCAAAGACACAGGAATGAAATTGGCACATTTATATCATTTCAATAACCACTTAACGAAAACTTTGCTTCACAGAGATTCCAAAATGTGCGTTCGATCTGCATAATTTTTATTTTTATTGCGAAAGCAATTATAAGGACACTCCAAGCGAATTTCTGCCGTCGGCGTCGCTGTGAGGTTCCGTATACATTTAGGTATGTGTGTGCCGTATGTCATGTCATGCTATATGACATGCGGTATATGAGGGTTATAATGCCACACCATTCTATCAGTCAAGTTGCTCATACCAGGTCTTACATTCTTGACAAAATTATTCCTCAGAATTTTGAGAATGGCAACCCACAAACAATTGCCATGAACCAAAACACCAACATCGCATGCCTTTTATCTGAAATCTTCTTAGACGTAAATATTAAAAGTGCGAAATTTGGTAACTGATGTTGTCAATTCTGCTACGTCGATTTTTAAAATCCAACATTTACACAGAACAGTCACTGTGTGCTTGTCATTGTCCGAGTAAATCTCTTCAATCTTTTCCGCGAGCTTTCCGATACAGCGGAGAGACGCTACCAGTAATGAGAGCTTAATCTGGTTGGAATATTTGCAAATCGTGAACGCAAGAATCATACCAGCGCGCTTCCAGCCAGTTTCAAACCACATGCTTGTCTCGTATCCTAAATGCGTTAATATATACGCTCGATGTAACTGATGCGGGTCCACACCTGGATGACCGAGGCCTTGCTCATCGATGCTAATCAGCGAAAGCAAACTTATCTATGTATAATGTATAGTGATGGGATCCGCCTCTGATCTGTTCGTTGAACAATTGCTGGCGACACTCAGACAGTGATTTTAAGCGTCATCATATCTGAGACAGTGATTTCAAACGTCCTTCATATCTAAATCACTGGTGTTGCACAGTGCGATAGAAATAAAAGGGTGCCGCTCTGAATTGCCGACATGCTCGGCCTACGCACTATGTTCCCAATTATTGTGAGCTGGTTTATGGGATCTGGTTTGTAGCAGAACGACAGCACTGCCTTATGGCCAGTTTGTCAAGGAGTCATTTGGCTTGCCTTTGCAGTGGCATGCACCAGAATGAATGTCGTCAGTAGATGGCCTACTTCGAGCATGCCTCTTAATCAGCGGCGTATTGCACAGAGTCTATCGCTATCTACATTTCTATCACACCGTGCAGTGTACTTGAGATGACTTGAAATGTGTAGTGCTGGTGCTTTCTCTCGACGTGGAGTACCAACGAAGTAACTACGCTAATTTTGACAGTCCAATCCCGGTCTGCGATGCTGGATACCTCCAAGTTTTGCGGGATCAACTTCGCGGGCGGAGCCCAGACCAAAGTAGTGAGGTGAGTGTTCGCATGTTATTGGTGTCGTGACCCTCGGCGATGAAGCCCTGGCCGCAAGAGGCATGATATTCGGAAGTCATGGTGACATGGAGGTGGATGGAGGACACTATAGACATTTCTCCACAGTATAAAATTATTAGATTACCCAAAATGATAGGATATCACGACTTTCTATAGGCGCTGTATAATTAAATACTGAAGCTACAAATAGTCCATGGACCTGTGGACATACACTTGCATCGAATATTCTTCTCTCTGGATCTCAATAACTTTCACCGTCATACACAAACATTCACGAATATGCAAGGAGTCTAC
>NC_051163.1:35382756-35462787 GCF_013339745.2 Dermacentor silvarum | reverse complement strand
ATCGTTCTGCGATTCCGGCGCCCGTAGAACTAACGACACGCGTCTGTACAGGAGCAACAGTATAGTTGCTAATGGGTTGTCTTGGCTTGGGTATGTTTGGCACGAAGTACCAGACGAAACGATGTCTACCAAGGCGAAAATGTGAGCCAAGTGGGCGCGCGCTGGTGCGCGTCTTGTAAGTTCAAACCCTCCAGTCCTGGCGAGGCGCGGTAAACGCGAGGCGCGTGGGCGCGAGCTTTCGTGCGCCGGCACGCGTACGTGCAGTTTGGCCTTGAGGTTTCGATTTTCCTCGGCGTCAAAAGTTTGGCCATCAGAAAGCGAACGATGTCACGACGTGTTCACACTCTGTCGCTTGGAAAAGCACCTGTCTTCCTAAACATCACAAATTAGGCAATCCTTGCTTGCTGGAACAAGTTTGAACCGATGAGTTGTCACGAGTTCACGAGAACTATAATGCGAACAGACGTGATAACAGACGTATTCACCACTGGCGACCATCTGGAATATATCGAACCGAGACAACTGTTCTCTGTGGAGTGTGGCTTGGAGCATCCTTTGCAAGTACGTTTGCTCGCCACATCGGAGTGATCGATAGTGCTGGCTGTGTCGAGTGCGACAAACGAGAAAACCATCGAAATTGCCCTATGTCATTATTAATCGCTACAGCACCCAGACACCGTTACTGGGATCGTAGCGCTTGAGCGACGCTAACTTGAAAGTTAGCGCGCCGTCCTTGTCGTTGTTTCCCGTTCGCGTCGCTTAAGCGCTATATTTCCCGTAAATATATAAAGCCAACCACAGCCCAAAAGACTGCAACCAGAGACAGTCGCTCGCGACAGCGATGGCGTTCCTCGACGACCGGCCGCTTTCTGAGCAGACGATCTTGGAATGCCAGTTTATACGAACCTCATGCCAGTAGGCGACGAAGGCGCCACTCAAGTTAATTCGTTCAAGTGACCTAGTCGAACGACTTTAACAATCCCGTGTCTTCTTCTTCGTGAGGGTGCTTGTGCATGTGTGTTCTCTATCTCTCCTTCTCTCTTTTCCTCTCTCTCTGCGCATGTCCTTTCTTTTTCATCCTTCTCTCTCCCCATACCCCTTCCTCAGGGCAGAGTAGCAAACGGGATGTTTGTCTTCCTTTCAACCTCTTTGCCTTTCGCATCTCACTTCTCTCTCCATCTCTCTATGTAGGCTTAAGCGATGACCAACGGGTAGACGTCGCCGCATCGACAGCGCCGTTGATTCATACAGTTTTCATAGACAGACCAGCGAACAGACGTCATCGCACAGCAACTCGTGAGAATCAATCAAAAGATGGAGGGAGCCTGCCGTTCCATACGTCGCCGCCGGATTCCGGGCTTACGGGAGCACTTCGCCGAGCACTTCTTCGGTGGGGGAGTGAAAGGCAATCGCGTTTGCGCCGGTGGTGAAACGTGTTTCGGGCCCAACTCGGACGCGACCAGCCCGCGCGAACAGACACCTTTTTTTTTTTCTCGAAGCCGATAAATAGCGCACACCGCAAGTGCGTAACGAGGGCATCGTCGTAACGGGAAGAGCAGGAAATTGTTGGGCAAGATCTATACAGGAAAGCAATCAACTTGCTTGCCTTCGGTGGACGGAGCACTCATCTAATGAAGCACGTTTTTTTTTCTCTCTCTCCGGCAACCATTAGCGCTAATCACGGCATTTTCCTCACGCGCTGCTCTTCCCGTCCACGGGATACCGGGGCAGCAGCTTCAGAGGTTGCGGCGTAATCCGGCTTGAGTTTCCTTTCGTTGCTTCCCATTCTTTTTCTCTCTTTGCTGTGGGCGAACATCTCAGGACGTTCACATCTGACAAGTCTTCTTAACGTGTGCTCTGCAGGAAAGCCCGCACGGATAGATGTGCCCGTCAGTATAGCGCTGTGGGCTTGTATCGCGAGAGCGTGGTACCGCACCTTTAATTGAAAGAAGCAATCTGAAGGGCATTTTGAACCCTTTCCAAACAAAAGAAGAACATTATGTATATATATGCAAACACATCGGGTGTTCAAAATTAAGCTTTACGAAATTTTTAAAAACCGTCTGTGGCAGGTTTAAATATTATATTTACATGAAGTAGACGCACGTATGACGTTTCGTACGCGCGTCTACTTCCCTGTGAATATTTACCCGGATCCAGAATCGCTTTTTTCTGGTATATATATACGAAGGATACGATCCTCATTCTCACATTTCGCCGATCTCTTGCGCACGCTGTACTTCTGTTTTCATATTTTGTCAGTATGTTTATGGAGAATGAACGCACTACTCCAGTGTTTGACCTTCACTCAGCCATGTTTATTTCTTTTATATATACGTTCCTTCGCAGGACACAGCTTTCTTTAACTTATAATTGTTCACTGCTTTTATTTCTGCGCCTTTGCCACCGTATAAGCACTGTCCCTGATGCAGTGACGTGGAGACTGCTTTCAGAGCCCTGTGGAGCTCACTTTTTCCATTCATTCATTCATTCATTCATTCATTCATTCATTCACTCACTCATTCATTCATTCATTCATTCATTGGCTGACTAATTCTGAGAGATCCGGAAGAACTCTGACCGCAGGACGTTGCGTGACAGCCACACAAATATGATTGTACGCGGGCACTTGTGTATTCTGCCTGCATTGTAATCGCTGCCGCTGCGTCCATGACTGAAACCTGCGACCTCGGACTCACTAACACTCTAGAATGCATTTGCTACCTTGACGGGCCCTTATTTCTAAAGGCCGAGTGCAACAAGGTTTCGCTAGGGCTAAATTCTCGTGCACACATGGAAATTTGAAAGCCCACATTGGGCGCCTCATGACAGCGAGCATATCGATTCTGAAACAAAACAAACGTAAACGTGCTGTTGTAGAAGTTCTGTAAGGCAAACAACGAGACGAAGTTTAAGAATTGCGTTTCTTTCAGCGATCTTTGGGAGCTTGTGGTGTCCGTCTTCATTTCCTTCGTATTAAGCCTAGCTTTTCGCGTGGCTTGCCTCAATATATTCAATAACACCTCATTCAGCGAGCCATCGTTGTGGATATTGTGAGACTTTGGAAGGGCAGTGACGGGCAATTCCCGTTGTGCCCTCGACAATTGCACTGCTCGAGGTACTCGGTGCAGCTAAGGAATGTGAATGCAAAGGGAAGCGTGGACACCCGGCCTCGTGCAAGACTCGTTCGCCATATATGCGGAAGCCACCGCTTCTCGTCTCCGCCGGCTTACATCTGAGGTCCAGCTACGCAAAAACACGATGGCACAGCATCATTTCGTCCAGGAAGTGCAAAGGGCCTCGAGCAGGTGTTTCCATGATACTCGTACAAGAGAGAGAGAAAGAATGGTGAGGAGAGGCAAAGGTAGGAAGGTTAAATATACTTTTTTCAGTTTGCCACCCTTCACGTGGGGCGGGGGACGAAGGAGTCAAAGAGTGAAGACATGAGTCCAGGTCACTCACACACACTACGGAAGGTGCAGCGTACGTAACAGCCGGGAACTCAAGCCTGTCGCCTCCATATACTGCGTAAGAGCCCGTGTGGGTTTCTGAGCTGATGAACTATGACACCAGGCTCCCAAGACCTTTGCTTCTCTAGTCTACTCAAGGCACGCTGGTGAGCCTTCCGTTTTTTTTTAATTTTTTTTTATTTTTTATTTATTTTTTTTTGCGGAGCAGAAACATTGACACAAGAGATGATCAGTGGTTTCTTCACATACTCCTACAAGGAGGAAAAAAACAAGAGGTGAAAGGCAGAGAGGCTAACCAGATTATGTGTCCGGTTGGCTACTCACGCTTACACGAAGTCAGCATAGTGGTCTTGGAGCTACTTAGAGGTGGCACAATGAAACTAAAAGGTTTACAAAGAAGCCCCACTCGTAGCCACGCTAAAGATCGTTTCAACTTTTCAACGACGCGAAACCCTTACGGGAGACGCACAAAATCGTGTATTAGAACAAATATATGGGCTATACTAATTATAGATTATACCAACCCATAAGAAGGGAGACGTTAAAGAATTGAATAATTATATACAAGCATTGGCTAGCTTGCTTTCAGTATTGTATAAAATCTTCACCAAGATAATTTCCAGTAGAATCAGGGCAACACTTGATTTCAGTCAACCACCAAGAGAACAGGCTGGATTCAGGAAGGGATATTCTACGATGGATCACATCCATGTCATCAATCCGGTAATCGATAAATCTGCGATGTACAATCAACATCTTTATACGACTTTCATAGATTATGAAAAGGCATTTGATTCAGTAGAGATACCAGCAGTCATAGAGGCATTGCGTAATCAAGGAGTACAGGAGGCATACGTGAATATCTTAGCAAACATCTACAAGGATTCCACAGCTATACCTTGGTTCTCCACAAGAAAAGTATAAAGTTACCTATCAAGAAAGGGGTCAGGCAAGGAGACACAATCTCTCCAATGCTATTCACTGCATACTTAGGAGAAGTAACCAAGCTTTGAGACTGGGAATGCTTAATAGTGAGTATCAACGCCGAATATCTCAGCAACCTTCGGTTTGCTGTTGACATTGTCCTATTCAGCAACAATGGAGACAAATTACAGCAAATGCAGCAAATGATTCAAGACCTTAACCAAGAAAGTGTAAAACTGGGGTTGAAGATTAATATGCAGAAGTCAAAAATAATGTTCAACAGCCTGGCAAGAAAACAAGAATTCAGGATCGCCAGTCAGCCTCTAGAGTCTGTAAAGGAGTACATTTATCTAGGTCAATTACTTACAGGGGACCCTGATCATGAAAAGGAAACTTACAGAAGAATAAAATTAGGTTGGAGTGTATACGGCAGGCATTGCCAAATCCTTACTGGGAGCTTAACGCTGTCGCTGAAAAAAAAAGTGTACATTCATTGCATTCTACCGGTTCTAGCATCATCATCATCATCATCATCATCATCATCATCATCAGCCTATATTTTTATGTCCACTGCAGGACGAAGGCCTCTCCCTGCGATCTCCAGTTACCCCTGTCTTGTGCTAGCATATGGGGCAGAAACTTGGAGGTTGCAAGAGCGATGCATCGAAAAATGTTTGGCCTAACGTTAAGAGACTGGAAGAGAGCAGTGTGGATCAGAGAGCAAACGGGGATAGCCGATATTCTAGCTGACATTAAGAGGAAAAAATGGAGCTTAGCAGGCCATGTAATGCGTAGGATGGATAAACGGTGGACCGTTAGAATGGATACCAAGAGAAGGGAAGCGCAGTCGAGGACGGCAGAAAATTAACTGGAGGGTTGAAGTTGGAAAATTTGCTTCTAAGCCGCCTTAAAATAATCTGTTAAGTATTAAACATTTTCGTTAATAACATGATGCGTGCAAGGCCGCTTACGTTTTATATATATATATATATATATATATATATATATAAACACTTCGTGTATACATAACTACTTCTCTAACACTTTATTAAACTGTTATATATACATATATTATACGTACTATATACTTTGGAATTTTCGTGTGCATTTATACATGTAACAGTGTCCTATTTTTTACCCTTTTATGCAATCGAGATCTTTTATACAAATGTGTGCTTCAATTAGTCCTTCAGTACCAAATGCAGGTGCACAGATTAGCATTTCTACTATGGGCTACGGGGAAACTCCTAATTGCGTTCTACAAAGCATACTTCAAGTGAACAGAACCTTTATTCATTCAACTAGCAAAGTGCGGCGTGATTCTATAAAACGCTATTCAATATAGAGAAAGGCACTTACTGTGCAGGCATAGCTGGAGCTTCCACGTGCGTAAGCATTGAAAGTCTCTTTCCAAAATCGTACGTACTGCCACCTTGCCATCTGCGAAAAAAGACAACCTCCTGATTGCGTGCTGCTTCAAGAGAAGTGGAAATATGCACTCAGCCTGGATATGGCTCTTTTGAGGACCAGACTAGTCCTAGCAGTCAGAGATTGGGCTATTCCTTTATCAGCTCTTGTGCCCCGTGACCAGCGACAATTATTAAAGCGAAGCTTTTATTGCCTACTTAGTCCGGTTTTTGATTGTCGTCGCCGTGTTTCTTACCGAGTTGGAGAGAGTATCATAAGCATTATCTCATACAGCACTTTACGTTGAACGACAAGGCATAGCTGCCAGTAAGCGCACATCTGTCCTTCGTAATCAAACAATATGGCACTACATAAAACTTCTAGATGTATAGCAGCCCATATGTATATAAAGCACTCACACTGTCTGAATTAAATGATGCATAATATTCAATGGCTTCTTTGATTTTCTCAAGTTTCTTATATTCGGCCTACCCTATCATGTCCCTAATGGCTATATGTCACTGGGTATATGCCCATTCTAGGTCAATGGCCCAGCATGGGATGCATATCATCTAGATATTCGCTGCATTAAAGCACCGTTTCACATAGACTCCAATATGGGCATTGGACCTGTGTATATTTGTTTCATTAAGCGCGTTGATCAGAGCATGCTGTACACAGCGGCTGCCGCGGAGGTCACGTGGGCATCACGTATTGTGGTAAGAAAATAGCGAACAAATTTGCATGCATCGCAATGTTCTTCTTTGGGGCCAAGAGTGACAGCTTCTCTGGTCGTGTACCGATGGTTCGCCAAAAATCGCATAGGTATCCCGAGATGGCTCATAATTGCAGGTCGCAGTCTAAGAGTTGAGTTTAAGTGGCGGCGATTTCATACCTTGAGAGAAGATTGCCACCCTTGATTAAAATTGGCCATCTATAGAGCTTGGCTGACCAATGTAGCAAGGTATTTGTTTTTTATTTGCGTAATGTTTTATTAAAATGTTCGTGCAGGTTGTGCATCGTACATTCCGGTCACACACTGGACACTTCACGCAGCACACCGGCCTTTCCTACCAGCTTAATCGCGGTCATTCAACGGATTAAGCCCTCACGGACTCGATCCGAAGCATTTGCCTTTTCCGGCAGCCGTCCGCAAATGCGAACTCAGCTAGAAAATCACCTATTACGTTATGATGTGTCAGCCTAGCAATATGGTGTAAAGTTTCATATTGAAGATAAATAACATTTACAGCGAAGCTGTTTCCCGGACCCTGTGCCGTCGTCGGTTCGCTTGAACTCACGTGACCTAGCGGGAGAGGAGAGGAAAAGAAGAGCTCAACCCTGTGAGAATGCTGAGAGAGGATGCAGATGAAAAGGAGAACGGGGAGGGGGGTTGATGTAAGTCGCGCCGTCCATTACTAGCGTTGGAGGGGGGGAGCGCGAGGTCAAAAAAAAAAGTAGGTCAACGGAGAAGAGGGGTGTGAGAGGAGTTCGCATTAGCGTTGGTTGTATATACGGAGTTTTGGTCAAGGACTCTTGTCTGGGAACGTCGTAGAAAAGCGTAAGGAACACGCTAGGAACGCCGTCGCCCGTGGACGCCGAGTCAGTTCTTTCAGAGCCGGGCATTGTATAGCCATCCTCTAAGTGTTAAAAAAATACCCCATTGTGCAACTAGGAACCGGCACCGAAGCCTCTTTCCCGAGTACGTAGCGAAGGGCTCGGTTTACCATTTTGTAGCAAAATTCAATATAGCAAATCCCACCGGAGCACCAGCTTCGCTGGACTTCCCTCTTCACAGGTTGGAAGGGCTCTGACTTTTTCGCACTTGATCTCACCCCCACTGCTCTCTGCGCATGTGCAGCGTTGGTACGCGCTATGAACGCTGTCGCCCGTGGACGCCGACGCGTCCCATCCCCCGCAGGTAGCGCCATTCACAGCTTCGCTGTTCTGCCATCTTCATGGAGTGGAAGGGGCGGTGATTTTTTCTGTTATGTGTTCGTGCTTCGTTGAGACGTGGAAAAAAAGGTGTAGGTTGTTTTCCGCAGGAACATTGGGCTCACCTAAAATCTAGAAATATTGATGGTCCTACTGGATTATTTCTTTAAAGAATCGAATGGAGCATGGAGCTGTTACCTTTACGTTTGTCTCTCAACTTATCATAGTTGTTCTGTACTCGACAAACTTAAAACCAAGGAACAGCCTTGACCGAAAAGTCCTCTGGCCGGAACAATGATCTGTGCGTGCGAGCGCCCACCGTTTAGGCATGGCAACCGCCAGAGAGCGCCTCCACAGAGCGCGTTCTTAAAATATCTTCGGTGCGCCCCATTATCGGAGCTCATCAGAAACACCTGTGTCCGCCGAGAGTGCGGGCTCTTTCTTGGTAGCGAGCGCTCGTCCGAGCTGCGTTAGTCGTCCTCTGGTTCCGCAGTGCATCGAGCCGGCTAGGTGCACTCCGTGCCGAAAGTAAGCCGACCATGAACTGCTGCCTACACCGCACTGTCCTCCAGATTAGCCACGCCTTTCCTTTCTCTCTCTTTTGTTGCCAAGATGCTTAAGCAAGCACGTCACCTGAAAAACAGTGATGCCGACAATACTACGACTGAATCCTGGTTTTGTATTCTTTATCGGCAGCCAGCAGGGTACCTTTGATGCTCCTGTGAAATGAATGAATGAACAAACTAAATAAATTTTGGCACACGAGGCCGGAGCTCACTGTGCACAGGAAGCTCCAAAACCGTTTTTCTCCACTTTTTAAGGAAATTCGGAAGTGTGACGTAAAGTTTTTACATAAACAAAGTAACTCTGTTTGTTTATCAATGAATTAATAATCGAGCTTCCCCCTCACCGTCTCTTCTGGTGTCCCTTTATCTCTGGCGATGTCGATTACGCCACCCTCCAGGCCGACTGTCATTGCCCTTACGGTGATAATATGAGGGCACATATCGCTCATGGATGCCTCTTAGATTCCAACACTTGGTTCATTCCAATACAATGTCTCAAACAGCCATTGATGCTTAGCTGATTAGTAAACTAAGTGCGGATCAGTGAGCGGGGCTTTTGAGACAAGCGTTTTCCTCATTATCACATTACTGCTTGCTTAAGCTTGGCATCTGAAAACATGAACATCTTGCTTCTGCGCTTGTATTATAATAGAACGCGAAATGCACCACATGGTGATAAATTTGAATTTCTTTTTCGGTTAGCCTTATTACTGCGTTTTAGCAAATACAAATCCATCGCCACTGGAAGCCACGCTGATTCAGTATCTGCTCCGAGAAACCAAAACAGAAAGTGTTGCCTAACTCTGCTTGACTACTTGGCGCGGTAACGCATGCGCAGAGGTGCCACCCATAGAGTTTCCTACTAAGATTATTATAGGGAACTCTGGTGCTGCAATCGTTCTGTTGATACAGGAGTGATGGTCAGTACAAGGATTTGTCTGAGCTTCATGCTTGTGACCTCAGATGCCCTTCTGACTTAATTACTGTGCTTTATCTACATTAATTGCCATAAATTTTGAAGCAATCCTATTTTCTAAGCACCGAAGGCAATAAGAGTCCACGCACATTCATACTCGCTGAGAATTGTCGCATTTATAACGCAATACTTTGTTCAAAATTATCACTTTGCGAAGTCACAAAGGCCGTTTGATGCCAGAAGGACCCCTTTTTAGACAAATCGATGTAGAGTAACCGTATTAACAGCGGAGCTGATTGAGTTCCAGCAGTGCCCGGCGACGCTCAAAACTCGGTGCAGCTATGCAAAGCGAAGTGGAGAGAAGGAAAGGCTGAAGAGCGCGCGTCGCGGCGCAGGTGTTTGGGTGAGGAGGCGTGCTGGAGGAGGAGGCGACCAATAAGAGGCCGCGCTGGGTGCGAGGAGAGGCGATGGGTATAAGAGAAGGTGTTTCTGTGCGGCGCGCCCTTTCGGATAACGAACGCGCATCGCAGCACCAACGAGGCAACGCGCACAGCTGCTGCCGACGCCGTCCGCGTTTCCCCGCGTTCGCTCCGAACGCGTGCGGTGTCCGTGACTGCGGCCGATGCCTCTGGCGGCGCCTCGGCAGGTTTCGACCAGAGAACTGGACACTCGTCGAGTAGCGTTGGAAGTCGCTGCCTATTCTCGGGTCGCAACGTTTCATTATAATATAACTTCCTGTTGTAGATCTGTGTTTACTTGTGTTTACGCAATGTTTTCGCAATTGCGTCACGTGCAACACATGCACATGAAACGCTCGTAACACTCGGTGTAACTGACACAGCTTCGCTGTTCGACCATCTTCACGGAATGGAAGGGCCGGTGATCTTTTTTTTTCTTTCCCATGCCGACCGAATCGCCATAATAGCAGCTGCTATAGGTACTATATTGCCAGGGTTTCCTCAAGTAATTTTTGTAGGGGAAGCGCTGTGGGTCCGCCCCTGTTATTTTCGCTGTATTGCCGCACAAGGATTTCAACCGCAATCATAACGTTTCGACGACAAAAATGAAGGCACGAGGTGGAGATGGGGAGGAAGTGGGGAAAGAGCTAACAAGACTCGCCTTCTAAAAAAAAAAACGCTTCTCTCTCGAAGTTAGTTACATTCCGAGAGTGTGAGCCGAAAATCATCGGTGAAACACAACTAGCGCGCCATATCCACTTCGGCGCACAGCATGGATCTCAAACAAAAGCAAAAAAAAAAGTCTATTCTCGCACGCGCGCACCGCTAGCTTTATTATGCGACGGATATAAGCGTCCCGGTCCCTCCGGTCTGCGGGAGAGAAAAGAAGTTCGGAAGCGGCGCTCAGAATATGGAAAATGCCGCGTTATTGCGCTCGCCCAAAGGCAAGTTTGCGTTCAAGGAACGCAAACGGCGTCGTAGAGACGCGGTATACCGAGGATTTGCTTTCTCTTTACTGTGTTTATTTTTCTTTTTTTTTCTCGCGAACTAAAGCCCTCTTGTTTCACTGTTCAATTTCGGGCGTACGGTACACATACAGGGTGTGGAAGGGGGGGCAGAACGTACTGTTTTTCCGGTGAGAGCTCTTTCGGCATGCAACGAAGGCGACGACGATGCGAGAACGACGTTGTACGAGAAAACAAAAGCCCGGCATCGGCAAGACGCGATACATAAGAAGCCCACACGTAGTGTACATACTGTATACGTCGCGGCGTTTTCGAACGCCGAGTGCAAACACGGGAGGCTGGCTGGCGTGCGACGGCTTGTCGTCGCCGTGGCGTGTTATTACGGAGCAACTCGAGACGGGGCCGGGCGTGCGGATTCTGAATATGTGAACAAGGCGAGCGATTCCAACCCCGCACCCAACAAATACCACTCCCACTTTCGAGGTTGTTTGTTGTTTTCCCCGCAGTTTGGCGCGGTCTCTCGCGCGACGTCGCGGAAAGCTCGAAGGTTGGTATTCTCGCGCCACCCCTTATTCCGACGCGTGGGCGTTTGACGATACGAACGTGCTCATTCGAGCGGCTGGCGTTTGAAGCCAGGTACGCTTTTCCGGTGTCGCCTTAAGGAGCGGGCGAACACTCATATTCGTGCGCACGGGTGTGTATCGTGTTAAAGCCAGCCGAATAACGTCAAGAGCGAGACAGAAAGTTTAATGATAACTGGAGAGGTTATAATAAGTGTCAGGCTTAGCGTGCAACTCCAGGTTAGATTGGGAGGGATGAAATGAAGTGTGATAGAAACAAGAACGATGCCCACGCACACTAACACGTATGCACTAGCACAAAAGGTATTTGAAGAGTCTCGTTGGGGCCTGTATCGCGCAAGAATGCCATAAGCGCTTTCGTGGGGCTCAGTTGAGGTTCAGGACATTACCTTGGTAGAAGAGCCTCCCGAAGCTGAAGTCACGTGTTGAGTGAACGTTAGTGTGAACCCATTTACCCTGCTTTGTTTGACGCAGTATTGCAGTAGGGCAAAGAGAGGGAGAGAACGCATTCTATTGCGGAATTAGGAGAAAATGTCTGGTGGGGCCCTTAGTCCAAGGCCCCAATAGCTGCTGCCACGTCCCGTGGGCGGCGGACCTACCCCAAGGGGGGGTGTTGCGGAACGCAGCAAGGCCTCCCAGTGTTGCAGGGTTGTGTGATAGGAGACTAATGCGGGCTACAACAACGGGGACGATGCTTTGATGAGTAGGAAAACGATGAGCACACGGCGCCTGTATTCTCCTAGCAGCGCTTCTGGGCTGACTCAGCAGCGAAGATTACAAGCAAGCGAGAATTTAGAAAGCTTTAGCTGGTCCATAAGTGTATTAACGTTTGCAGAATACTGGCAACGCGCGCGGCAGCAAACGCTGATAGCCACATGTTTTAGACACCTCCCCACCCCCGACCCAGAGTTCGAAAGCAAATTTATGCACCAGCAGGGGCACGTATAATTGTGGTATGTACCAATACAGATGCATGCAACGGCTGCAGTATAACGTATTGTGCATGCAATACAACACACTCGGTTTTAACAAAAAGAACAAATAGAACAGAAAATGCTGTTTCTTGAACGTTGGCACTGCCACTTTGAGAACATTATTACAGTATACGCGCAAAAACGTTATTTGTGACCTTCGGATTCACAGACAGCGTACAACTCTAAGGCCTGTTGTCGCTACCAGTTTTGCTACTGGCGTCTACGGTGCCGGTAGCCCTGGAAACTATAAAGAGTAACAAGTTTACAGACGAGTTAAAACTTTCAATAACTGTGAAGTAGGGGATGGCAGGGGTAGGTTCCAAGCAGAATATTACTTGAACCTTTGGTCTTTTTAATTAACAAATTTATTTTTGCTGAAGCTTTTCAGGAAACCGACCCTGCAAGGCAGTAAAATTCCAACGATAGTATCACCTAGGAGCAGCGCCCTAATGATACTCAAATAAGCATTCGCATACGACGTGTCACGAGCTGCATCGTTCTAAATAAAGTGTAGGGCTACCTCCCCTAAACATTTCCTTTTGCTCCTTCGCGCCACTGTATTGTGTGTTCACTTGTGTGTTCCTTCGAACAGCAGGTAAGACGGCGTTTATTGCTTTAGCTATAACAAACATCAATCAATAAGAATTAAGACCAGTGGCTTCTGGATGCAAGGTTACCTGAAGCGACGCAAGTTTTAAAAGTCCTGGCCTCTCTTCACTTCTCACTTTCTCACTTCATGCACATATCTCCTATGAGAATTAATAATGGTGACGTGCAAGAAAAGACGCGGCAAGAAGACTTGCACTGAGATACTTATTACAGGCAAGCGTTAATTAGTTCAGACAAGAAGGCGCTCATGGGCATTGACTTCAAACTTCTGCTGCCGTATTCGCAAAGCTTTTGGTTCGCCCTTTCCCTTAGCCACTGCCGGCTAATACTATGTCTAGCATCAGCAGTGCACGCCACTCGCTCTTACGAACAGTTCTAGCCTAAGAACGTTGCGTGAACACGGGGCCCTGAAAGACGACCGCCTTCGTCAACTCATGACCTGAGTCAGTCATGACCATGAACGGTCACACATCCACTCCACTCGACGAATACACACGCTGAACGCAGTTCTACGCTCCGCTAACCCAGGGCTGCCCCGCGGGCATCTTCCCCTTTTTCCCCCCTCCTTCTTCCCCCACTCCCCTTTTCCTCACCTCGCCGCCGTCATCACCGCAGGCAGGTCTCGTTCGTCGAACGTGGTCGTCGTCGTCGTCGTCTAGCTGAGAAATCTTGGGGGAGGCACAAGGGATAAGGCGAGACGCGGTGCAGCGGCCGCAGCACGCTTAGCATACCAAATTCGCGCGCCGCGCACATCCTTTCCATCCCTGCACTCCTCTCCCCTATGCTTCCCTATACCTCCACACACACACAACGTCCCAGCATCCTTCCTTCGCCAGCGGCACTCGCGTTGGTGGTTAGGGATGGGGGCGGAGATCGGCAGGCCGCGGCAAACTGAAATTTTCCGGCCTCGTGCACAGCCTTCCACTTTGCACGCAAAAGACGTTTTTTTCTCGCGCGCCGAACACAAAGGGGAGTGATGGGGGAAAAAAAGAAAAGGGAAACACGGGAAGAAAGAGGGACGGTGGAGGAAAGAGACAAATAGCCCGGTGCGTATACCGTGCCCAGTATTATCCCTCCTTCCCGCAGCGGCCAGCCTACCTCCCTTGTGTGCGCTTCGGTCCCCACATAAATACGCAATTGCCGTCGTGTCGAGTAGGGGCGTACTGGCTCTGGCTTCGGATCTGGCTCCCTTGTTTTCGATGACACTCGCACGCCTCTTCTCGCGGATCTCTTATATAGGGCGCTTTATCCGCCTGGAACAGACTTGTTCTTGCGGTCCCCCCTTTTTTTTTTTTTTTTTTTGTCTACGCGTCTCGACCGGTATTTTCTTATTTGCTTTTGTTTCTGCGTGCGTGTTCGTTCCCATTCCGTTTTTCTTTCCGAAACTCTTATCGAGGCTCCTTGTAATATACACACGTAGGTTGCTTGAAGTAGGGAAAACTTGATTTAGCGCGGTACTTCTGCACGGAGAAGCTTGCTTTGCAGGTATTTTATTTGCATATGAGATAGATAGATAGATAGATAGATAGATAGATAGATAGATAGATAGATAGATAGATAGATAGATAGATAGATAGATAGATAGATAGATAGATAGATAGATAGATAGATAGATAGATAGATAGATAGATAGATAGATAGATAGAATAGATAGATAGATAGATAGATAGATAGATAGATAGATAGATAGATAGATAGATAGATAGATAGATAGATAGATAGATAGATAGATAGATAGATAGATAGAATTGTATGTAAAACAAACAGCCATGTTATAATAACGCCAAGAATAAGTTGTGTTTGTAGGTTCCAAACATGTATGGTCCGTAAAGGCATTTTACCGATGGATGAAACAGAGGAATAAAAATAGGGCACGTTTGTTTGTGCCCCTCAAAGAGCGTTCTTGCCTACTCGTCAAGACTTGCATGGAGTCGTTAGATACTCATTAGCCCTGGACTACTGCGCGCTACAAGGCGGCCTGCGTGCTCAACGACGAGCGGCAACTTTGTCTCCTCTGTGTCGAACAAGAGCCACTGTGAAATACTAGACGCTGCATTTTACGGGGGGAGTTCGATAATGTGAATCGTCGCTTTGGTTATATCCCATCTTCCCAGTTGTGTGCACTATCACGCAAAGTACCATGATCTGCAGCAAATACTCGCCGTGGTGGCGTAGTGGCTAAGGCATTCTGCAGCTGCTTAGCACCAGGCAACAGGTTCGTTTACCGCGGCCTGCGGCGGCCGCATTTAAATGGGGGCGAAATGAAAAGCTGCTCGTGTGCTCAGATTTAGGCGCACGTGAACAAACCCCCGGTGGTCGAAGCTAATCTGGAACCCTCCACTATGGCGCGTCTGATAGCCCAAGTGTTGTTTGAGGTGTTAAACCTCATAAATGAATGACTGAATCAATCAATCAATCAATCAATTAATCCACAGCTTGCTCGCTCGCAAGGGGACAGTGATGTAAGATAGTGTTGACATCGACTCTTCATTTCTGTGGACGAACTGCCAGAAACCAGAAAGGAGCACTGTGCACTGGAAGTGGCCACATATAAACGTTGGATCTGTCGAAAAAGGCAGGAAGTAAATAATTATCCCACTGTGTATTTTCTGCAGCGCGACGTACTCATAACCTTTGCCTCATGCTTCCCCGAGCCGGTGCAGTTTGTGTCTGTTTTCAATAAGTTTTTCTCCGGTTCTTCTTGCTTGTGTGTGTTTACGTGCAGAGAGGGGGGGGGGGGGGGGGGGGGTAGGTGGACGTGAGACGTACTGTACTACCCAAGCGCCTTACTTTGGTATCCTTGTGAAGAGGACTAAAGTCACGACTTCGTGATGCGTTTGTGTCGCGCGCCGTCGAGCCATTCTGGAAGCTAAATTTAGCCACGCGCGCGATGCTCAGGGAGACGTAGAGCGGCCGTACATTACTTTGTCGATGCGCGCGGGAGTTGTCGCGCATGAGATAGCTAACTCTGTCAAAGGACGTGAAATCCATCAAAACTGAAACAGATGCTCATCAAGACCCACGAGTGTGCAATTTGTTGCAGAAATTTCACGCTTACTTGACTGTAGCGCCTGTGCGTTCGACACGTAGGGTTCACAAAGGGCGTGAACCTACTCGGGTGGTAATTCAGAGGGATAATCAACCTTTTGGAGCGCGTCGAAATGTACAGAGAGCGCAATAACAGGAGATTGGGGCAAACGCGGATACCCCAATAATCTGCGAGTGCATCGGGCTCAAGAGGCCGCAGGGCAGTGTCAGGTGCGACCAGTATAGGGGTGTCATTTCTTCACCCTAGTGCCCAAACACCTTCTAGAAAACAAACGGTCCCACTACGAATATGGAGAGAGCAGAATTGCAAGATTATACCGAAATACCCCCCCCCCCCACTCTCCCCCCTACTTGTGATGTAAGTTGAGCATATATTCTTTACAATGCGCGAATGAATGTAAGTTGCGTATTTGGTCGCGTCATCCTTGTACCCTTAGTGCACCTACACCCTCTGCAGCACGCACTAGACGTTTCACGTACCCCACCTAATGGACTGTCCATTGCGGCCTCCTTTGATAGGTTGGAGCTGCCCCAGCGAGAAGTATACTGGCTGTGAGCACCCGTTTCTTTCTCACTGGTACACTCAGGGCAGCCAATCAGTAGCAGCCGAAATGAACGTGTCTTCTGAGCGAATATTTACACAAACCACCCTCTGTTAAAGAGTAAAAAAGCCACACACATTATCCAGAACAAACACAGTTAAGCGACGACTTCAACCTAGCCACGTCTCATACCCCATCCTACACAGTCTCCGTAGTCGCTCTCGTTATGTGCTATTTTATGGTTCATAAATATTTCGTTAATGTTCGAATACTCGTCCAACACAGAAACAGTGATAAAAACTTATAGCGCGAACATGTGTCTTTAAATGTAATATTGGCTGTACCGCAATTCTGCATTTGTTCTATGTCTATAACTCTAACTTCTAGTTAAGTAATATATTTGTCTTAATTAAAAGGGGTCCAAAAGTGGCACCAACAGCCACCAAGGGGTTTTGGATTTGATTTTAAAACAGATTTCAAAGCTAAGCTTTCACTGCCATCAATCCCAAGGTTTCTCCAGGGTCGGTCTGTCTGTCAGTCGGTCAGTCACTGATTCGGTTCTCGAAGAGTAGATTCCTCCTTAGACAGTAAAGAAAAGCGAGTCCAGCGGCGGGATTTGAACCTCGGAGCCCTAGCACAGCAGCCTCATGCTCTTACCATCAGACCAGAACCGCTTTTAACGCGAGAGCGTTTAGGGCGCCGTGACGCAGAAAATCCGGCGTCAGCAACCGGCGTCGGCGTGCGATGTCGGCGGGTGGAGGAGAAAATCATCCCCAAGCACCCCGAGCGCGCAGGCCCTCCACTTGGTGCAAGGTTTTGGCGAACAAAAATTGAATTTCTCACAGTGAAATCTGTAAGAAAAATGGTAAAGTACGGCTTTGCCCTTCGGCGTCGGATTGTAATTTAATGTACGAGAAAACCAAATTCTGCTACGAGGAAACTCAAACACCAAACCCCTTTTCCATAATTTCTACCAGACCTACAGCCGCGCGTTCGGGTACATTACTTGCGAAAAATGATATCCAGATGGCGCTCGCATCCTAGGCAGGTCAAATTCCGACTACGCCTGATAATTCGTTTTTGGACACGCGCGCGCGTCGGGGCAATAGCAAGCAATTGATAAAATAATAAGTGCCAGGACCTTCACATTTTAATATAAGACCACTTATATTGCCCCTGGAAAACGTCTTTCCAGCAATGCATTTCTGTTTAAAAGTGAAGCCGACTTTAAGGGGATCGGTGTAAGCTTGGTCTTTGTAAGCTGGCTTTTCCACGTTCAGTGTGGCAGTGAATGAAGCCTACTTACCGTATGCGAACTATGCGATGCGAACGGGTCCCGATAACGCTATCGAGTTCTTTGCTTAAAGGCGAAGCTTAAGCGTCCTCCAATTTTTTTTACGAATATAAAACGTACACCCGTAAGCAAAAGTATACGGACCCCAGCGTCGCCGAAAAAAGTGAATTTCTTCGTATTTACCAAGCATAAACTGGAATTGATGAGTACACTGAAAAGTTCACAATGCCAAGTCTGGCAATGTCCTGCGTTACGTAACGCACCGTTAAACAAAGAAACGGACTGGGACAATGTGCTTAAAAGCAGAGTACTCTCAGTCCAACTCCAGGCTGTCCAGAAGGCCTGCGAACGGGCGGAGGACCACGGTCTTCTTGCCTCTACGTGGACGCGGCCAGCGACTACTACGGACTTCCCACAGGGGGTCCCGACGTTGTTCCTCAGGGCCAAATAAAGTTGATGTCTGTCTGTCTGCCAAGTTTGGAGTGCAGTCCTCAATTTCAAGTTTCGGTCATAGGCAGAGGAAAAAATCTGATTTCTCGCGCAACCCCTGGTCCGTATACGTTTGCTCATGGGTGTACATGGGTAACGTATGTACATAGCGACCAAAACTGTCATAGCCATGTCTACATGCACAAAACAAACACTACACCGTACAATTATTACTGTAGACAGTTATCTAAGAGGGAGACAAAAGGATGCACTGCATAAGCAATGGACACCAGTCTGCTTGGAAGTCTCTTTGGTCATAAAGCTATTTCAGTTGTGAAATCATCCGAATGAAATGCGACTGCGAAGAACCACACGCGTACTTCAAGTGCTAACACCAGCTAGCTCGTTCGGATGGTCGTCACGTCTTCACAGTGATGATTATTTCAATACTATGGTGCATTCCCACAAAGGTGGATTGGCTAAGAAGCGGGCGTCCATATCGGACAAGTGCCAGCTAGACCTTTGAAGTGATCGCCACGTATTGATTATGATTATGATATGAATTCTTTGACGCATACCCCCAATATTGGCCAACAAACAAGAATCGGCCCGGTGTATTTAAAATAAATAAGAAGAAATGAAGAAATACAAGCCAACATAAGATTTGTCACAATGCGTAGCACGCCATCTTCCTTTACGCGAGATAAGCTGTCAGGAAATGGACAAATTTATAGCATTTCATTACCGCTTTAGGAAAGCTTCGCTTCACAAAGATATTCCAACATATGTGCGTTAGATTTGCATATATATATATATATATATATATATATATATATATATATTCGCGTATGCTTTGCGTGGTTTCTTACCTGAAGTTTGACTCACCGAATAGATCAAATTAAAACTCTGCGCTTTTGCTGTACGCGAAGTGTCGTGTCTTACTCCCAGTGGCGGTTGCTCACTTACGCAGACGATAATGCAAAAAAAAAGAAAAATCGATTATGTACTGAGGTTTATCTGTATTCAAAGTTGCACCTTACAGAACATCACGTGGCCGAAATTTTAAAACCTTACATTATGTACGGCCGCTTTGAGATGTGAGACACATCAGTAATTTTTTTAAAGAAGAAAAGAAGCAGGAAACGAAGCAAAAACAAAAAGAAAATGTAAGGTTTAGCAGTTTTACTTGATGTCAGTGAGTGACGTGTCTCCGCTGGTTACATGTCTGGTCAGACTCGCCGGCCTTGAACAATGGAGGCACGTTTCTCGTAGCGCTTTCACCTATAGAAAGCGTGAGTTTCCTTTATTTAGTTGCCGCGTACATCATGATAACTAACTTACGATCATGAATGATCATGCTAGGCAAAGTAGCACCACCGCGAGCTTCTCTGTAATCATGACACCGGCTGCTCGTTGATGCATTCTGGCACGTGATAAGTGACTGAGCGTTCGCCGAAGCTCGAGAGTATACTCGATCAAGGTTTTGTTGTCCTTGCCCTCTAAGTAATGAACTCATTAATTCAGGCAATCTCGGAGGTTGAGAATCTGAAAAGCTTTCTTTGGCGGACCTCTTGGGAGGAAATGAAGACTTGGTGCGTATACTTTCGATCGATCTCGAGAGTTTGCAAACACTGTCCTTATTATATAAATTTCAAGGAGCCCCTGCTCTTTCGTAGGGGCAAGGTTCTGATTTGTCGAGTATTGTGAATGTTCTTGACGTGGGAGTGCGCGTGCTGAGCGAAGGAGGATAAGAGTTTCTTTTTCTTTTGTTTTAGCCGCGAAAGAAAGTCTTGTACACGTTTCTTGAAGCACAATAAGCACACGCGCCAAGTGTGTGCTTCATTGTGTTCACGTGTACACATTCATTGTCATCGCCTTTCATCGTTTTCTCGCTCAATCGCGGCGTGTTTTCAAAATGAAGCGTTTGATCGGCCTTCGTCCCCTAAGTGGCGGATGTTCTCTCCACAATATATTTATGAAATTTTACAGCAGCGTTCAGCGATCATTTTATATCATCCTTGTACGGTAATGAGCACATACTACCGGCTCAAATGTTTTTGGCGATATCATGTTTTGTTTAACAATTATTTGGGGCAAGAAAATGTCATGCAATAAAACCCAGACTATGCGAAAAGAGAACGAAGAGAGCACTTATGTATAACTATATTGTGGGGCGAATGGCATTAACCAAGTGGTCTGCAATGTCATGAAAAAGAAATAAAGAGAGGGAGTGAAGAATATGTGAGGCCTGACGTAGATTATGACGCAGATTATATACAGATAGAGGCATGAACAGACCGCTGGTCCATCCTATTTATGGGAATCCTCCGTTTCGAGAACCGGCTGAGAGCTAGCTCGCGTTCGAGCGTTGTTCTATAACTCTTGGTTCGTATATGGTAGATGGTATATCATATCATCGCGATGGTCGAAGTGAGTACTAACGCGCGTAAACAACAAGGATTTTACCAAGGGCCACGTCATGCTGAATACGACAGTACTCGAACGATAATCGCAGCTGAGTGGCATTGTGATTGCTAAGAAGTAATAAGGGAGTCCAACTGGGAGCACCGAACTTTCTGGCTTCCTCCTGGCTTACTCCTGGTTTCCCTTCTGACTTCCCTCCTGGATTCCTCTTGGCTTCCTCTCATGAGCCAGCATAGCTCATGTGTCCGCCTTGATGGAAACACGCATTTGATGGCCTCTGACAAGTGCCTACACTGCACTTCTTCGGAATGCCAAAAATAACTTGCGCATTTTCAGTTCGTACATCTACTACGGCCGATATATCACCAAGGGTTTCTTCACACGCTCAGTGTTGTAGTCGCGAACGCTTAAAAAATTGGAAATCGATAAAGCAAGACAGCTAACGCAGATACGTGCAAGGTTCAGTAGTAACTCGGTTTGGTGTGATCTAGGTTAAACCAGCGTTAAAGGATATATATAAACTGGACAGATGGCGAAAATTACACAAAGGCCGAGTGAATGCAAATCGGTCGTTATATTTCTAAACCACAAGAAAGTAGAACTTTTGGCAGAACGGAAATGTCGAGAAAATAAAGCATGGTGTTTCGTATGCTTGGCAGGATTCAAGGAGATGAACACAGCAGTGTTGGCCACACAGTACCTCAGGTAGTGTAGTGTGTCATCATTGTGTGTGTGAATGTGCGGGCGCGCGCGAGCGCTTATAGAATTGCTGCTTGGTCAAGTCATAAGAAAGGTATGCGACTTCATCGTCGCCATAACTTCATCGTCCGAATATGTATGCATATTTCCGCGTTTTTATGCACCGTTTCACGAAGGTTTATTAAGCCTATGGTACGAAGGGAGCACATAATGGCAATCTCAACGCAATGTCCCTACGGAGCCCTCTTATAACTAATAAGTGAAAAACTGCAAGTGGGCGAACTCCATTACACGAAACAAACGGGCTATATGGAATGCGTATAACGCCATAGAACTCACTACGTGCTTGCGCGTGCGATGTAATTTGGAGGATATTGCTCGGGGCTGCTTTGGAAAGATTCGTTATGGGCAACGTATACAGGCAGCGAGCAAATATAGGTGGCCTAAGCACCGAACACACTCTTCGTGGAGGGTGGACTCAGGACGGCATCGAAAGGTTTCTGCCTATGGGTCGTCCTCGGAGCCCGAGCCTTCTATCTCACTATTAATTCATGTCGGAGTACTCCCGTACAACACCAACAGTGCACTGATGAGTACCCAAGCTTGCCTGCGTTCCTCAATCATGCCGCTTCATGGTAGACACGATAAAGACAAAAGCAAGCGCACACACCGAGGTTAGCGATAGTGACGTAACTGAAGTTCTTGGCTGTCATTGGACTCGGAAAGGTAGCTGAAGCTCGCACGAAGCGCTTCATTTCCTACGCGCTGAGTAATTTCCCAGTGATTGTTGGCGAATGGGTCCTTGCCGAGAGCTTGTCGCAATTAGCATGGATAATTGCAGTACAGCGCCCGTGTTTGTTCACTCTGTTTTCGTCCTTGTTTTGAAGAGCACTGCCACGTTCCATCACGATTAACGAACTAGCCATCCAGTACGTCTTAATCATGATTAGAGTCTGCGATATTCCTTACATAAGATTTTCATGTATATCCTTAAAATATGCCTGCATTTAAATATAGGTTACCTAAGCCATAATGAGCCTCACCGGACAATATTTTCATGAAGTGTCGACGTTTATTTTGTTGCATTCTGCCTTTAACTCAGCAGTATCAGAATTATTCGAACATCTCACGTAAGTTTGCACGCAATGGCAATAAAGAACTGGTTACTTTCGACATTGAGTACCCGGCCTCGAACGCACGAAAAGAGGCTGAGCTTGACGACCCGTCCTTAACCTCAATAATGAGATAGAAATGAGTTCAGGAATATCTATTCGCAGTGAGAGACGAGGAAAAGCACGTGCACACACCAAATCGCTGTCCACCGGCTTGTCCACATCTGCCACTGCGCCTAAACGTTGCTGATGGCACGTGTAGTTGGTCGTTGTGAGCGCTTTAGAGTGGTCTGGTGGCTCGCGTTAGATTTGGTTGGTCGAAATTGAGCTCTCGGAACACATTCGACTTGTTCTTTGAGAGCACCGCCGTTCAGCTCAGAGCACTCGGTGACGCTATCACCTTGGACGTGGGTGCGTGGCCGGAATATATGGCACAGTTCTGGTCACGTGCCTCTTGCAGCTTCCGTTGTAGGCATTTGGTATGTCGCGGTAGCGGACGGGTTCCTCGGCGCCTGGGCACCATGTTTTCTTACGACAGAAGGAGTGCTGACGTGTTCCCTTTTCCGGTCTCTGATTGCTCTGGCGGGCGCCTGAACATTCGGCTCGGGCACGCTGTCTCCGGCTTCGATCTAGATCGAACGGCACATTTTTGCATTCAGGGTCAGATCGTGGTTGGAGCCCACCTAACGAACTATAATTATGTCTTACCAAAAAGGCTGAACGATTGTCAACGCTTGTCAAGTCGCTGTCAAGTGAGGTCGCTGTTGACTGGTATAAGTTAAGGTGCGATATTCTAAAAACACTTCATCCTCATAGATTGCGGTTCATTGGAAACGCGAAATCTGATTGCAGGTTCAGGTGAAATCGTGCCCTGTGAGATCCCTTGGACTTTTTGGACAGACATGACGTGCAGACTGTATTAGCAGCAAATGGACCTGAATACGCGAAACCATTCCGAAAAAAAGTCCAGGTTACTTATATTGCCGTATTCACGCACACTCCTGCAGACTGCCTTCAATGTCTCATTATTCGGCTGCCCGCCATCGCAAAGAAAGCAGAATACATCAAAAGCCACAGATGTCTTCTATACCATGGTGGTACGCCAAAAGGTCGTTGATCCGACGCTATTTTTGCATTCGGCTAAACCAGGCATGAAGCTCGGTATTTCATAGATATTACATGTCCTTTTAATGCTAAATACGTTATTTTATGAGGTGATTCTTATCGTTGCTCCCGGCTTCGGTTTTGTTTTTTCTTTTCGGCCTGGTTGCTTCCAGAAACTCCCTTGAGACGGTCATTTTTCCATTCGACGCCGAAGTCCGCAATATTATTCAGGCAAACAACATTATGAACTACTGCTGTTTCAACAATAAGATGTTCATCGCTCGAGCTAAATGACATCAGTCCTGCAAGTGAACGACAATGTAGTAGCAGCTCAGAGGCGTTTGAAAACATAGTGTTCCTGGGTACACAATTGCTGTTCGTGCTGTTCATTAAGCCTCCAATGCATTCAGACCGCGTTCGCGTACTTTTCGTTGTTTGTTGTGGAACATTCTTGCGAAACATGCAAAGGCCACTCGTACGGCTAATAGCGTTTCTTTCTCGGCCTTTGTTTTTGGCTTATCTAATCTCCGAGGCCGAGTGGCGATGACTTGTTTTGGAATGCTCTTTATCGAAGAGGCCTAAATACACCCATTCAAATACTCGCGCTGCAGGAACTCTATGGATGCGAACGCAGTGACGGAAGCACAAAAGCGTGGTTCAGGTGTGGATGACATTTGCAGGTAACACAGCTCACCGCTGCATGCAAATAGATCGTCGCACTGGTTTGTTTGTCAGCAGCTGCTCTTGACGTGACAGCCTATACGTAGAGGGAGCGTTCCTAATGGCTGGCGTTTGCTTCACCTCTCGCTACCACAAAAACGCGGAAGCGAAAGCTTGCTCGCGCTCAACGGGCATTCGCAAATCTGCTTCCTCGTCGGCATTGGCTGAAATCAGGTCGGTATGGACATAACTACGAAATGTTAACGACATTGCGATAATTCGATGCTCCTGCCCGCCGTATCTTGTGAATAATTAAGCTGTGAGGTCATACACCTCAAAGCTCTGTATTGTGACAGGGCATAACCAGTGAATGGAGCACGCGTAAAAGTATACTTGCGAGTTATCTACAAGGTGCGAAAAAAAGATACATAAAACAAAGTGGCTTTCGAAAAATGGTTCCAACTTGCCCACCCAAGTTTTCTTCTTTGTTGAAACTTTGTTTTTGGTGCCAATCCCGGTCCAGCAGATAGTCCCGCTGAGATTAAGAGGATGATATGGAGTTGCACTGGTGACGTTGTGCGTGGAGTGGTTAACGGCTGAATGATTCATTAGGGAAGACAGTCGATAATGGCACAGGATTAGCTAATATGGAAGAAATTAGCAAATTTTCTGCCACGGGAGGAATCAGGTGGACGTAATACAGGGATAAGTGGAGGTCGACGAGAGAGGCCTTCGTCATCCAGTGGAGGATGACTCTAAATGTCACGCGTTTCTCTTAAAAGGCTGCCGAGGCACCGTTTATGAGCTTGCCTAAACTTGATTAGAAACAGAGACCACAGTTTAATTTTTTTTTTCTTTTAGTTACATGTAATTGATTATTTCAGGAGAGTCATTTGTGTCCATTCGTTTTCGCAGTTGATTTCGCCATCGAAGTGCTTCCCATTTCAGTCATAATAATGCACGTTTCCAATAGAGAACGCGCAGCGTAACGACATCTGCGGTAAGCAGTAAGCAAGCAAAGATACGACAAAACACAATGCGAGGTTATTATGATTGGCAGAAGCAGCACGAGCGTGTGGTAGGCCCGAGATCCATCTACGTACGTCGGCATTTCCGGAATTTGGGGACGCTATACGGACGAATTAGGCTGTTTCCAACGTTTATATTAGTTTTCACTCAGTTTGCTTCTTTCTTTTTCTCTGTTTGTTGTTTCTTATCCTCTTTTTTGTTATGTCATCTATACCCTAGCGATTCGGGGAAGCAACTTTTTTCCCCCATCTCTCAGCGAAATTATTTCTCTTCTTTTTTTATCTCATGCATGTCTTGATCAAACTGTCAGCAGCCTGTCACCCCTCCCCACTGCGCGAGGAAAGAGTCGTTACTACTTTTCCCACCGCGGCTCTCGTGCGAAGGCCAAGCAAAAACAGCACAACTAGCACGAGGTTCTTCGCCGTTATTGAAAAATTCCGTACTCTTTTCCGGATTCCGTGGCGGCGGCGAGAATTCTCTACCTTGTTTGTTTCGCGCGCGCTTATATGCGCTATCTTGTACCTTTCCCTTTCTCTTCGTCGTTGTTGTTTCATTCTTTTTTTTTTCTCTCTCTCTCTCTCTTTCTGCGCGCGCAACGCTATCTGATTCTCGCGTCGACATTTTTGCTTCCAAAATCTCAACCGCAACTCTGCCCCCACCCTTCCTATTCTCCTCGCTTCCGTAGGTCCTTCACTGCCACATGACCCCAACGCCAACGTACACACAAACTCGCCAATACAGACCCGCCTTTGTCTCAGCTTCACCGCCAGCCACGTGAATCTGTGCTCCACACACACTGGCGCCCACGAACGCGTCGCACAACGCTTCCCTTCCCAGAAGCCCCTTGCATCGGCTGACATCGTCGTCACGTGATTATTTCCACGGTTCGCGATTTCATTTCTTTTTCTACGCTTAACGCATCTTTCTTCCTCTTCCACGCGTGCGCTCTTCGTTTGCTTCTTCTTCTGCCGGCCGCCGTTTCCTTTTCGTATATCCGAGGCGCCCGCCCTTAGCGTGATGACTTGAGCTCAAGTACAAGTCTGGACCGGCGCGGTACAACGGTGGAGCTCGGTACCTCTTAGAAACATAAAAGAATAAAGGAGGATTAAAATGAAGACATTCCAGTGGCAGGAACTTGCAACTGCCTCGCTAAAGGTACGCCTGCGTGAGCGCTGCAGTCTCTAATTGGCTTCTGCAGCCTCACTTGCCTCGCTGACATCGGTTCCTCTTCTTATGTTTCTTATTCCTCCTTCGTCGCTACCTTTCATTTCCTCACATCCCATACGCACGCTTCCGCGGCCGGGCACACAAATTAGAGCTGCCAGTATTTTACCTCATTTCGCGTTTCAATATTCTTGCAACACCGGTTCTCCGAGCCTTCGCACCATACCGCCGTTGCCTTCCATCCTTTCTTGCTTTTTTTTTCCCCTGTTTCATCCCGTGCTGCGTTTCTCCCGGTGGCACCGTCCTCTTTCTTCAATTTTTCTTTCTCTCGAGCCAGCAGCCCATTCCTTTTCTCAATATATCCGGTGTGTCATTCGCCCCGTGTGTGTGCATGCGTTTATGTGTATGCGTTTATGCGAGGCAGTGTTCTCGTAATTTAGTTTTCTAATACCACGTTCATGTTCTCCGCTCCCCGTGCTGTCGCCGTTCCTTTTTCCTCGGTGCCGTTTCGTATCGGCCGCTCATCTGCCTACCTCTGTTAAGTTCAACTCTCACTTTCTCGTTCGTTCCGTTATCGTTCAATTATTCGTCCTTTTGAACGAGTTTGTTTCGCAATACGTCAGAGAGGAAGCGGGTGCGTGCATAGATATGGCTATTGTGGAAACGTTCCTCTTAGCGTTTCAAGTGACGTAAATCCTCATTGTTAAGCGATGGCGTTGCGCCAGCCCTAGCTCGCGTAATGACGAGTCATTTGCAGTTTCGTGAAATGGCCCGTAATGCGGCGGCGATTCTGAATATCACGCGTGCTAAGATGTCTGTGCTCCAACGTCGATGTTAAGCCCTTCTTTACTGTGAGGTTTCGTTATGTACTCTGCGATTTTCGAGATTTGCCATAGTAGTAGCGCTATGACAAGCGAGAGAGTCAATCGAAGCTTGGGAACTTTGCGCAGTTGGAGTAGTTACATCTCTAGCTGTATGATGTAATACGAACGGACGCACGCTACAGGAATGCTCACACACGCCACAATGAACACTGAAATCCCCGTCAGACAACACTTTCAACGGTCATTGCTAACACTGATATTTGAAATTGGATTGCACTGACGGCGTTGAGGACATGAGGGGTCGCGGTCGCAACACTGCTGTTCACACTGATTCAGTTAGGAAAAGCAAGGAGTCACGTGAGGGAAAGAAATATTTGTTTGTAATGAGAAATAAATTTGCCTTTATACTTTCTTGGGCATTTCTGTGGGCTTGCACTAGTCGTGTAAATAGAGCAGATATGATGGCGTCGCGTTTTCCCGATGGTATTGTCTAGTTATTACGCCTCGGAAAACAAGTTTGTGTCGTCATATGTCGAAGCAAATTTTTTGTCTGGACTCGTGAAGAAGGGTAGCAGTCAGAATACAGCTCTATCCCCGATCTCCCTATTCACATGCATGCAAAACCAAGAAATGCTTTCATCGCGCGAACGCTAAGAGGTTTGCATAAGAGGTGGTGGTGAAACGTAGACGAGAAACGGTTCCGGTTTCTTGGAACGTAGCTGTGCGGCTGCAGTGCAGTGCAATTCTGCGCTCCACTGCAAATTAATTGTAGTTGCTGAAACGGGTACTGTATAGTGTGCTGCAAGGACTGAATCCGCAGAAATGTCTTACATGGGGGGAAGTAGTGGATAAACTGTCCGCTAAAATGCCCTATACGAGGATAAAATAACGGAGGAATAAATATTTTGAGCTCAGTCTCCTGAATTCGACGTCGACATTGAAATGTGTTATGCGGTATCTAAAACAAAAATAAACAAAAAAAAAAACTTGAAGTGCGCTTAAGCTTTGCCTTTAAGAGTGGAACGCGATGGCGTTATTGGACGCCGTTGACGCCAACACCGACACCGTTTTGTTCTGCGACTTGGGGTCCGATCAAAATGTAGAAAGGCTCGGTTTTCAGCATTCCTCAATGTTGCCTAGAACCAAAGTACAGCGAAACACCGTCAGAATTGGAGGACGCTTAAGCTTCGCCTTTAAGAGTGGGACGCGATAGCATTCAAAGATCCCTGGCTGCTTATCAGGCTTTTTTCTCGTATATTCAAATTACAATGCGACGCTATCACGTCAGTAGGCTGAGGTTAAGTCGTACTTTACGATTTTTCTGACGGATTTTACTTTGAGAAATTCCATTTTTGTTCGCTAACACCTTGCGCCACGGGGAGGGCCTGTGTGGTCGGGGTGGTTCGGGATGATATGGTTCGGCATGATTATTTCCGCCAGACGCCGATGCTTAACGCCAACACCGGATTTTCTGCGACACGGGGCCCTTAACGTTATCGCGTTAAATAAAACGAAAGAAATAGATTTACCACGTTAATGAGAACGCCACGGACTCGTCCTGTGATCTTCCTTGTTTTGGCGAGTGAGTTCGTGCGAGTGCGCGCGCGAGCGCGCTATGAAGAATAGCTGCGAGATTCGTTCTCTACATGCTTCATTGACGAGCTACACTCGTTGAAAGCCGTTTATCTTGATTTTGAGCTTCCATTTAGACCCTCCCTGATCCCCTCCGTCCAAATCCTGTCCTGTCCTCTCTCCCACCTCACAAAAAGCCCTATTTCCGTTCCGCCTTCTACCCAGCGCTGTTGCGAAAAGGATCCAGGTTCCTCCACTTTATATGCGAGGGAGAGGGGAGGGGGGGGCTCAAGCACGGACCCGCGCTCTCTTCGCGGCTCATCAATAATGCGTGCGAGCCGCTAAAAGGCAAATAGCCGTAGCCAAGCCGCTAGGCACGGGGATACGGACCCAGCGGGTACGCGCGTTCAGGCTACGACGAACGGGTTCACGGGGCTCTTAGCGGAGCGCTCGTTTGTTTGGGGCTCTATAGTGGGCGGCCCTTTGAAGCACCGACGGTACGTTTTGTCATGCCGTACGGAACAAAGTTTGCGAGCCCTTTTCGCCCAGCTCGAAAGCCGAAGCGGACAGACCGAGATAGACGGGGGTGGTGCCCGGAGGCATCGGCTCGATACGCAAATTACATTTCTCGGTCAGTCCGGTTCCACTCGCAATTTAAGTGGTAAAGGGACGCTGGGTGTTGGTATAGTTTGCAGGTCAGTGAGAAAGTTTCCTTCGGTGCTATTGTTTGTGTTTTGTTTGTCTTTTTTTTTTCTCGTTGTGATTTTCAACATTCACGTGTCAAATTTTGTGCGCTTCTTCATACCTGCCTTTAATTTCTCTATCTTGTTATATTTATTGACCATGTGTTCTTTTTTTCTCATACCTTATAATCCAACTGCGAGATAAATAAAGCTTATGTGGTAATTTCTCGCCTTATTAGGGTCGTGGTTCTCTCTGATTTAGTGGTTGCTAAGTTTATTGCCGGTTAGTGCAGTTTGTAGCTTAATTTGTATTATATGTTTAACATTGTATTATTGTAGCGAGTTTGCCAAGTTTAGATATTCCACAGGCCTGCGATCTCAGCACTGACAACTTCAACCGACATCTAAACACTTAGGCACGTATTCACGAAATAAATTAAGCCCGCCGAGGCAGCGTAGTGGCTATATGATATTTTGCTGCTTAGCACGAGGGTCACAGGTTGGATTCGTAGCCGCAGCGACCGTACATAGATTTAGGTGCTTGTTTAAGAACCCCTGGTAGCGAAAATGAACCTGAAGCCCCCCCCCCCCCCCTATTGTTTCTCTAATAGGAATACTCCGTTGAATTAAAACACGACCAACCAAATTATAGATTGACTTCTTTATAGCCAATAATTTGTTATATCCGTGCTCGTTATACCGAGGTTGCACTGTAGTAGCATATCAAGTGTTGTGCACACAGGCCACACGGCCGTGACACTAGTTTCAGATATATACTGGCACGCTGGTGGTCCGGAGTTGCTTCGAAACGTAAGCCCCCCCCCCCCCCACATGCAAAAAAACACACACACACACCACACAACCACGCACGCACGCACGCACGCACGCACGCGCACGCACGCACGCACGCACGCACGCACGCACGCACGCACGCACGCACGCACGCACGCACGCACGCACGCACGCACGCACGCACGCACGCACGCACGCACGCACGCACGCACGCACGCACGCACGCACGCACGCACGCACGCACGCACACACACACACACACACACACACACACACACACACACACACACACACACACACACACACACACACACACACACACACACACACACACACACACACACACACACACACACACACACACACACACACACACACACACACACACACAAATCAATCAAACAAAAGAAGTCTTAAGAGAAAACTGTTCCTAAGAGCAAATACCAGTCAATCGTGACATCAGGCATATTTTTAGCGAAATGAACCGGCCGATGGCAAACAGAACTTACGAAAAAAAGGCTGTGTGTATTCGGCCCCGAATTATTCAAGGGGAATTTTTTTCATATATGATGTTTAGGGGGGGAGGTGCGAGGCCTTTAATTGATTCTGAGTGCACGTTTCCACGTAGAAATGCAAATAATGAAGCCCACAGGATATAAAACATTGACAAAAACGCACTCATCCCAGTGGGTGAATACGTACGAATAAGTCAAACACGCTCGACCACACTTGAAACACACTCAGTCTTAGAAGACAAAGCGACATCACTACACTAAATCGAAGCACACAATAAAATGAGCTCACTAGAAGGCACATGAAGTCATGCAGAGAGGGGAACAATGCCAGGTCAAAAAAAAAACGCACACATTAGCTTACAATATACGATGAATGCTCTTCTCAATATTTGCAGAGAATATCGCTCGCTTCCAGAAATCCCTGAAGCGTCATTATTTTTCCTCCTTGCAATGAATACGAGTATGTTGGCCATGATTCTAGGATATTTTTGAACAGGCCAATGTGCCAATGAATCGTGTAATAAACATTGTAATTGTACATCGTATCACGAACTTTCTAGTAGAAATACATCTAATTTATGGTAATTTTTCTGTTCCTGTACTTCCAGAGACCGAGGCGAGGAAGAAAGACCGGTACACGTATCGAAGTACGAGAGGTGTTGCGGCTTGGGATCAATGACCCGCTGACCGTGGTGCGGCGTCATCAAGGAGCCTTGAGTGATGCTGTTGGAGATTCGAGAAGCCCTCCTTGGGGTAGTTGCTTCAACAAAGATTGCTGTGGCCCATCAGTGACTTAGTGAGCACGTCGCTGATGGTTGGAAAGTGCGGAGTCATCAGAAACGTGAGTCAAGGGATGGATTCTGCTACACTACGATTGGGACGACAGTCATAGATAGATAGATAGATAGATAGATAGATAGATAGATAGATAGATAGATAGATAGATAGATAGATAGATAGATAGATAGATAGATAGATAGATAGATAGATAGATAGATAGATAGATAGATAGATAGATAGATAGATAGATAGATAGATAGATAGATAGATAGATAGATAGATAGATAGATAGATAGATAGATAGATAAAACTATGATTTTGCGAGATATGATTTTGCGAAAGCATGCACATTTCCTTGTCGTGAACATCTAGTGTCCACGGAAGCTGACCATCCAACTTGCGTCCACGAGATCAGTCAAGGCCCGATGCCCCGCTGTCAGATGAGGCTGCGACATGCTGCGTATCTGAATGGAAAACTTCCTCAATATCGGCAAGCAGCGCCAGACAAAGTACACAAGTTACGTAAGAGAGCAAAGGGAGCCTAGCGGCATCCACTGACCAAACCTAGCAGCCTTACGTACCTACAAACCAACTAAATGTTAGGGTTATAAAACCAGAGTGATTCATATTGTCTCGCCAATGCCACCAGAAAAGCAGAAGGTTTGGTAACAATACGGAAGGCGGCCGCTTTAACGGGCACCGTTCGGAAACTGTGACCGTGAGAGCGCATACAGTCTTCCTTAAAGGGGGAGAGAAGTCAATTTCGTCGACAACTTATAGAAAACACCGTCAAAAATAAGGGCATGTAGAATAGCGCAGAGCAGTAGCTGATGACACAGTGTTTTTTGCTTAGCTTTTTACCATTTCTTTTCTTTTTCTTCTGTGGCCTCGTTCCGGCTCTGTTTTTCGTCATACACTGAAACTGACTGGTTATGTCATCGACGGCTGTCAATCGCAACGTCCTCGTTGTGATTCCATGGCCAAGCATGCAGCTTTCAAACGTGCATAAATTATTCTTACTGTTCTAAACGTGAAAGCAATGTCGCTTACAGTTACCCAATTAGCACTTGCAGCAAAATTTTCCACGTGGACTCTATTTTTATTCACCTTGTTTCTCAGCACATAAAAAAGTCTGTATTTAAAAGCAGGGAAGTTAACCAAAAGAGGATCCCTAGATTGGCTACGCGCTACAATGAGAAGAGATTATTGGCAAAAGTGAAGCAAACTGGCATGACAGTCTTTTCTAATATTGAGAACGGGCTGCATTACTTATAAAGTGAGGCCGTGCAAGTTTTAAAGTAGCCGTCCTGTATCACTGGTTTACGCTCTATTTCAATCACGTAGGAGTAAGCTTGCCGCTCCAGGAGGGTTCGACCAGGTATTTTTTTTTTTTCTTAGAGGGCAGGTCTCACCGTTCCTTCGGCGAGCGTCGGCGTCGGTGTCGGCGGTGGCGGCGTAACCGAGCGAACGAGCACAGCGAAAGATGAAAGCGAACACGGGGCGCAGCGGGGGATGAAAGACGCGAGGAGGAAAGCGGCGAGGAGGATGCAGCGGAACCATGAGGAGGAAAGCGGAGGAGGGTATGGCGAAAGTGCGAGAAGAAAAGCGTAGTTCGACGACGATGGCTACGAGATGGCGCTAAAGTTGCGCGCCTCGTCTGGCAGGTCTGTCGGCGGCGGCTGGTGCTGCGAATAGCGCCCACGCGTCACCCACGCGCTGGCTCTCGCGATCTCCCGATCAGCGAGGCAGTCGCGCCACACTTCGCTCCGTTTGCAACGTGCCGCACGAGACAGGTTGTCCAAGCCAGCGAAAATATATCGCGAAATGAAAACACGTATAGAAGTGCGCTCAAATTTCGCATTAGGGAGTATCGTATTCTTCGATCAATGTTTTTTTAATTGCGAGGATGCAGTTTCAAACGAAGCACAAATCCAGCTGCCCAAGGTATTAGCGCCCTTTGTATGAAAGAAGCAAGGACAGAACGTGCTACCTACTTCGTTTCTTAAAAATCAGAGGTAGTTTTTTTTTTTTTATTCACAAATTCTCCAGTTTGCTTACAGAAAACCAGAAGGGTCAGGACTAAAGGCGCGAGCAAGCGCCTGACTGAGGCCCTGACCCCTGTACAGTTGATCTACATGCCACAGCCATTTCCTAGCCCCTTTTCTTCTCTTCGGAACCTTGTGTTCCTGCTTTTCTTTCCCTTCATCTGAGCTCGTTCCAGGTACAGAACCACATACTACTTTGAATCGACACACATTTCAGCCAACCAGTTGATTAACGCGTTTTCTCAGTTTGAGACCTCCATGTCTACGTATGGCCTAGAACTCTAGATCAAGGAGTTTTCTCTGTTCTCTGTTTTTTTTTTTTTCGAAATCTTCTTTCTTGACACATTACACTCAGAAATAGTCCCGCGTCCATGTCTTTACAGTAACTAAAATATCACTTGTATATTTACGTTTAACGAATACGAACTACGCGGCTTTTCCTCATAAGCTAACCCTCCGAGGCATATATGCAAGAACCGGCCCGACATCGTCGTTCTGTAGCCATCTCGGTCGTCATCAGCCAACGACAGCGCATATGGCCGGCCGTCGAAGACAGCTCGGGGGAGGTGGTCGTCATGGCAACGGCGGGCGCACGCCGCGGGAAGCTCGGGAGGAGGCTGTGGTGCTCCGAGGTGGCAGCGTCGTCGTAACGTTCCTTTCGCTCCCTCCCTCACTGCTCCCCATCCTCTTCGTACATCGTCTATACCTTTCGAAGCTCTCTTCCCGCTGACCTCACCTTTCCCGTGCGCTCCCAACACCGGCTGCTGCTAGCTGCTTGCGGGTTGCCTGGGTTGTGCGCGTGTGGGCAACGGCGGGGGGGAAGAGGCCTTGTCTCCAGATGACGCCGGAAATGGGCGAAGTCCTCTTCTCCCGCCTCCCATCCCCCTCCCCACACACCCCCCTCCCTCGCAGTCACCGACCGCGCTTTGGGCTTCGGTGTTCGGCATTTTGTTGCGTTGTCTCCGTCGAGAGCGCGGAATCGCTGCCACGTGACAGGTTAGAAAGGGGACAAAAAAAAAAGAAAAATGAAAATGTCACGTGGGCGTTTGGCGTGTCGCGGCTCCCCTCGAGTTCGAGCTCTCCATGGTTATCCGCTCTTGACGTGCACGAGGTGACATTCGCGTTTGCGATGTCGGAAGTGCAAAATTCTTTTCCGACGCTTCCTTGTCACTGCAGGAGCGTGAAACACCCGTTACGTGAAAACCAAAAGCAAGACGGAAAAAAATGGAAGTGAAAACATCTACATTCGCATTTGACGCATCGGTACTACGTGTTTTGTGCTGAGTGTAAACACTGCAGTGTTTTCTGGTTCTTGCTTTTTCTTTCCTTTTTTTCGATTTCTTCGAGAGATAGGAAAGCGTGAGTGAGCTCAGTAAGTAGCTGTGGGCCTTCTTCTGTAGTTAACTATCGAACCATGCTGTCTGCATAAGACTCGAAATTATGTCGAATATGTAACGACGGCATCAGTCGGCGGGCTTGATTGACTGGGCTTGGCCTGAAGCTTATACAGTTCAACGCCTCTATAAGAGGTGCTTAGTGCGTCCAAAAGCATTCGCTATGCATAGGTGACTTCATTATAAAGGTATCGCACCATACCGCTCACAATCGAGCCGGGACAGAATTATTCCTTCATTACACAGGTTATTTCGTTGTAGAGACGTTCGTTGTAGAGGTGCTCGACTGTATTTCCGATGTGTGTCCGGAAGGTGAGTCAATTTCCACCAGATGGCTCCACGGCACTGCACAGCATTGACTCCCCGTTAAATGATGTGGCGCCATCTGTTAGATGGAAATCGACGCACTTTACCACCTGGATGCTCTCCCTCTATAGGTCTTGGAGAGTCAAAACAAACTGATCTCAATGATAACTACAAAACATAGCTGATACATCATCCTCGGCGTGGAATGAGGGTAAGCGATGACTGATTTTACCATTTATTTCTAGCTGTCATGATGAAGAGCAAGACAGGCGAATAAGGACCGAAATAGGCAGCCTCCATGGGCAACGCCATCTTGTTACGCAGTCACTGTAACCGGCGGGAGCAGTCCGGAAAACTTACCCGATCCCGATAAATACAGCCCGGGCGCAGTCGTGGCAGCTGGTAACGGCGGCGCTAAGGCGGTAACTCTGTGCTAAAAATTACCCGTCGGTTGCCGGAGGCATTAAATCCACGACTATCAGCTAACAGTTGTCTTTGGTCGTTTCTACTGCACTGGCAGCGTGCAAAAAGCAAACATTTCATTGAATGCAAATGCAAGCGGCGTTGCAACACGGAAAATGATGGCCATGCGAAATCCCCTGCAACCTCACACTCGCGACTTGGCAGCGTTCAAATTCAAAGTTTATTCAACATCTCAAGGATGTTAGAGCGCAGGCAAAATGTTTATGTAAAGTTCTGAGTTAGGAGTAGGCTCCTTTTACAAAAAAAACTGTGCATTGGGATACAGCAATATATTACACATCAACGAAAATCATTACAGTGTCATAGGCAACTGTTCATAAATTGAAGATCAATAAACGTTACATACGATATGTAAGATGAAACCAGCTGTGGGAATTCCACGTTTCTTCGTTCCCCTTTATTTTAATAATTTTTTGCTCTCTTTCTCCCATTCTGAATCGGCATTCAATTTATCATTATCAATGTAGAATGCAAATATTCCCTCAAGAGCCACTGCCCCATTAAATTCGTACTTGACTGCAATATAGCTTGCCGTCTACCTGAAACTCAGTCTATTCTGGTGTCTCCACAGCCTGCCGCATATAGTTAGGCGCATCTCTCTATTACCTCAACCCCCGGGGGTCTCTGGCGGTAATGACGCTTCCCGTGTTTGACACATCATTGCTCAAACTAAAAGTTTACTCACTGAAAGCGCGCCCAGTATTCGGCTAACTTTCACGCCGCTACTTTTTGGCTTTACCTGCGCCATACCTCTTTGAATCAATCTCCTCGCCCACGCATACATTCTCCAGGCAGGAGCGCCGGACAGAACATTTGCATAGGGGCGTAGTATGCGAGCCCCCATCGCGCGCGCCCGTTCTCGTCATATTGACACGCAGAAAGTCAGGCTCGTTACCATGCGGCCACTCCTCTTCCACTTAAAACGCACGCGCACATACAAGAGACAGGCGGCAGAACGCCAAGCGCGAGAAACCCCCGGCAACGAAACAAACAAAACACTCGCGAGCACCTGCCTCACCGCACTGCGCGTAATCACACACGCACACACACGCCCAGGGCCCATGACGGTATCGCGCTTTCTCACGCAGGCGCTGCATCCACTCAATGATGCGCGCATCAAACTACGGCGTCCAGCCTGCTAAAGCAACTGGCCAGCCAGCGCTCTAACAAACACGCTTACAGAGACGTCGAGCGCGTGCGCTCGGCACAATGAGCTCACTCGTGGCAACCTCGCAGCGCGAGCGACTACAGAGATGGAGAAAAAACATATGCATATATCAAATCCGGAAGCAAAGAAAGCGAGAGAGAGAGAGAGAGATAGAAAGGAAGCGAGGCCGAGCGCGTGCCACGACCCCCGGTGCATTGCTGCGCGCGACTCCAGACGCGAGCGTCATCCGCGGCGCGTATGGTCTGCGCCCCGAGGGCTCATTACAGCGGAGTTAGGAAGGAGCCGGCGCAAGGCTTCTATGCAGGATCGCGGCGCAGGGGGCGAAGGCGAACACTTCCCCGCGGCTTATCAGGGTGGACGGGCCGGGTCACAATCCTTAGCCCTCTGGCCTCACTCCTTCCTTTCCCTTCTCTCTCTCTCTCCCGTCATTCTCCTCTCCAAACCTCGTGCGCTGCTTCCCCCTTTCTTCCCGGCTGCATCCCCACGGAACGCGCCACTCGTAACCCCCTCACCCGCCATCTGTTCCTCCTCGCCCTCCTCCTCCTCTTCCTCGTACGTCGTCGTCGATTCTAATAACCTTTTGTCTAGCACCGGCGCGAAAACTTACTCGCTCTCGCCATCTCTCTCTCTCTCTCTCTCTCTCTCTCTCTCTCTTTCGCTCTTTCTTTTCTCTGTGTTTTGGTCTTTGTCCTAGCGCTCGTCCCTTCAAACCCGTGCACCCTTTCTTGCCTACCCTCGGCGACGTGCGACGTCTGAGGAGAACTGTGCAGTGCTGGGGACGGAATCAAGCCACTAATAATAATACCTACTGTGTGAAGCACCTTGCATTCAAAATATATGTAACAGCGCAAAATCTGCCGCTATGTTCCAGAGGCAATAGCGTTGAGACGCTGAGAGTGAGGTGGGGGGTCTGAGTCCCAGGCTGCGGCTGCCGCACTTCAAAAGTGACGAAATGTCGGGGGAAAAAAATAAAGAAAGAGAAAGCTCCGTTACTTAAGTTTAGGTGCGCGTCTTTCATCGCCGCAGCGTCACTTTGAAACGTTCAATCACCATCAATCAGTAAACCGAAATGGCGCAAGAAAAAAAAAGCAAGAAATAAAAGAACAAACATGCTGGCAATGCTAAAGCTAAGATACGGAAACATACACTAATCCTAAAACAAAACGGGATGTGTGGCTAAGAGTTGTCTGCTCCTCTTATTGCGTCTCTGTCGCTTATCATTTGCAGTCGTTCCCCGTGGGTCCACCTCTCTTGGTCTTGGAGTGTTACGCCTGTCTCTTGACATCTCATCGTCGTGCTCTGGTGAGGTTTGCGTTCACGAGGACTTACACTTGGCGTGTTGTGCAAAACTGCACAAATTTTACGCGGAGCACTGCAAGAATGTTAAAGCACGGCGATGTGTGTGCGTGTGTGTGTGTGTGTGTGTGTGTGTGTGTTATGCGCATTTCGGTTTCACTAAGGTGGCATTTTGGGACTGTTGGTGGTGCACTGCGAACAGTAGACGTAGTGCATTCTGGACGAGGACTGAACTGACACGATGCGCTTGGCTCCAAGTCGGTTCTCCTGTGACTTCTTTCGTCTTCGTCCGCAGAGCGCTACGTCGAGTACCACTTGTTCATAGCGTATTTTAGGGTGAAAGCCATGGGTGTCTATAGACTATTTTTACGGAAGCGTTTAGGTGCCGCCAACTTGGGCTGATAACGCTGCTCTTTTCTGCTTTAACGGCGACGTTCACATCACTAGTCGACTCGCAAGCATGAAAATAGTTGTATAAATACGTTCAGCGTTTCACGAGCATGTTACGTGACTTCACTTCTCATATAACCTAGAAACTGTTTGTGTAACAGCCCAAGATGTCGGCGCCCGTGAATCGAATATGAAATCGTCTATATTTTGGCCTTGCCCTTGGCGAAACTGCGCCCTGACGAAAAATTGCCGACGCGGCGAAGAGTAAAAACACGTCTAGAAATGCTCGGATCGACGTCACATTTCTCAGCGAGGTGCCTGTAAACAAGGCAAATTAGTGGCTTTGAAAATAAAACTTTGTACATTTTGGTCCGGGTGGGAATCGAACCGGGGCCTGCGCAGTGGCGAGACGGGCAATCTTTCCTGAAGCCACGGCTGGTCCATCGTTGCGGCTCACTAAAGGTGTGCCTAGTGCATGCCTGATTGCACACGTCACGTGGTCGCAGAGACGCGCTCGTGCCACTTCTCGCGCGTTCGTCGTCGTCTTGTTTCACAGCAGGCAGGCTTTCGCCTTCACGTTTTACGAGCGTGTAACACTTTCTTACTTTTTAATTCCTAATCGCCAATGGATCTGTAAAGCTTGGTTCTACCTAATACTATTGCGATATCCACTTATACGGTTGCTCGAGACCGCTCGTGCCGTCGGCACCACCACCGTTGTCCTGAATTAAAATAAATTTAATTAAAGTGTGGGGGTTTTACGTGCGATAACTACGATGGTGATTATGAGGCACGCCGTAGTGAAGGACTCCGGATTAATTTTGACCCCCCTCGGGAGTTGTGTAACTTGTACCCAACGCACGCTGCACACGGTGCACGGCGCGCCTCCACCGAAATGCGGCCGCCGCGGCCGGGATTTGATCCCGCGACTTCGTTCTCAGCAGCGAAACGCCATAGCCGCGAAACCACTAAGGCGGGTCCACTGTTCTTAATTGGCCTCGCCTTTATAGGTATTATTTAGTCAGCGTATAGATTGCCTATGGAGATATAGTAGAGTACCTCGCTATATTTCTTTTTCTGTTATCCAAACAATATCTACAGACTTTCTGGATATAAGTGTCGTTCACAAGTACATTTTCGTTTGCGAATAAAATACCTCCGAAGGCATTATTTTCAGAAACTCTATATAGTAGTTTCTGCGGACCAGTCGAGGAAAACAAAAAAACAAAAACGCGCATTGGCGTAATTCTGAAAGTCCTTCATTGCTATTCTATAGTTTTGCTGAAGAATATTTACATACTTTAAATATACTGACAGGGTTTTTTTTTCTTCTTTATCTTCTGAATAATAATCAAAAGAAAATATTTTTTTTCTTTTTCTTCTTTCTGTTATTTTCCAGAGCACCTACCATAGCATCCACAGCGCTGCACCGCATTACTAAGCCGCAGTATAGTGTGAGCAGAACCCCAGGCTCACAGATCAGCGGCCTTCGTCCTTTTCCTACCCTTCTCAGCGCTCGCATGCCCGCCTGGCTGCTTCCTATAGCGACGGCGGCAACTCGCCTTTCCTTTATTTTTTTTTCTTCTTCTCTCCTCGCAGGCCTTTCGCAATTACCGGGACAAAAGGACCGTCGGATGACACCTCCTTTCTCTCTCTCCCTCGACCTACCCATTCTCTTGTTTATTCGACGAACTTACTTCTCTTTTTCTCTCGTCACCACGCCTTCTAGATCCTCGCGCGTATTTCTTCCTCTTTTCGGCCGTCCGCATCCTAAATCCTTATTCTCAAGCTCTTCCTCTTGTCTCGGTTGTTGTGCTGACTGGTCCAAGGCGTAATCTTTCTGCTGGCCTCCTTTCTAGTTCGGCCCTTTTTATGAGCCTGTTCACGCTCGTCGAGTCCACAACTCCGCCTGGGCTCATTTTATCACGCTTCCGCTGGCTCGTATACTCTCTCTCTCCCCCCCCTCCTCTGTCTATGGGTGTGTGTGGGGGTTGATTCGAAGCGCTTCTCATACTGGTCATTCGCGCTTGCTTCGCGCGCAGAATTCATGAGGGATATGAGCGTGGAATGCCCGAAGGCACGCCCCATAACTGTCTGACCTTACAAAATGCCATCTGCGCAGTTGACTGCTGTCATGGTCCTCGGGATTAAAAAAAATAATAAGTCAAGGAGGGGAGACATTGGGTTTGTTGGCACAGCAGCACGGGCCGTCCCTTTCCGATTTCTCACCTACCACCTGGAGAAGCATGCCAAGGCGATATCCGGGATAACACCTGCAGGTTAGCAATAAAGTCAGTATCTCTCCCTTTCCCCTTTCCCCTATAGGTAACAAGGTTGCTTAGGTTCAGTATTACGTTGGTGCCAGTGGCGCCACCGCCGCCGTTGTGCTGTCCTGATATCGACGGCGCATGCGCGGCCTGTGCGTGGGTTGTTATATGTCTTCAGAGACGAGTAATTCATTTGGCTACAAAAGCTACAACGTCAAACGGGCGCACCCACACGGTCTGTTCAAACGGCAAGGACGCCGTTCAGGCTTCCGCTCTTGGCAAGAGCGTTTTGCGCGCACCCACTTTCGCGTTTCTGATGAGAAATTGTGTGCATTCCGCATCATTTTGTACGCATGTGGTTTGGATGGAACGAATAGCGAACGTTTTTACTACACATATCTAATCCTTTCATTAGGCTAGGACGCGCGCTTGTGGTTTTCCGCCAGTCCCATCTCGTGCCCCGTCGAGCTGCGACGCCTGCATTGCGACTCGGCCGGCATCTTCCAAAGTGCTGTTCCCACTACGCCGCAACAGTTATCTCGCATGCTATAGCCTCGTTATGTCGCCTCCGCCTATTGTTCGAACACCGTGTGAGGAGCTCCTAGCACCACTTTTGAGAGCGCAGCTCTTAGGCACCCGTTCCCGCGGCGAGCGTCGGCGTCCCTCGTAACCGAGTGAACGAGCACAGCGAAGGATGAAAGAGCGAACGCGGTGCGCAGCGGGGGATGAAAGACGGGGATAGCAACGAGAGTTCGAGGAGGAACGCGGAGGAGGAGGGTGCAGGGGAACCACCTAAGGTCCCAGGAACCTTAGAAATATCAGGCGAAAAGCGGTGGAGGAGGGTATGGCGAAAGCGTGAGAAGAAAGGCGTAGTGGCGCGCAAGAGAGGCTCTGCAGCGACGATGACTATGAGATGGCGCCACCGTAGCGCGCGTCGTCTGTTCACCGATGACGCCAACGACAAGGCATGCGTCGAGCGTGTCCCCCGATGCCATATACGGAAACAAAGTGCTGCGTGAGTGGAGGTCTGTCTGCGGCGATGTTGTCAATCGCGCAAACGCGTCACCCACCCGCTGCCTCTCACTCGCTCCACACTTCACTTTGTTTGCAACGTGCCGCACGAGACAGATTGTCCGCGCCAGCCAATATGTCGCAAAATGAAAACACGTTAGAGCTGCGCTCCAATTTCGCATTACGGGGGTGTCGTAATAGTCGGTGATTTTTTATAGTAATACCATCCGATTCATGTACTAGTTCCCCTCTGCAGATTTGTGCCATTTTTGAAGGAAAGCTTCATCGTCAACATCATCATTCTCACAACAACGGGAACTAGCACTAGCATGGGGGAAGGAACTACATAGAAGGTAGCATCACGGGATAAAATTGAAGCCATAAAAAAATTGTGCAGAATGACTGCCAGTGTAAGCGAATAGGCATGAGTGTGCATGAGTGTGTGTGCGTGTGTGCGTGCGTGCGTGCGTGCGTGCGTGCGTGCGTGCGTGCGCGTGTGTGCGTGTGTGTGTGTGGGGGGGGGGGGGGGCGTGTGTGTGTGCGCGCGTTAAAGAGATATAGAAAGAGCGCACGCTTGCATTCCTGCGTGTGCATTTCAAGCAATATTGTACATGTATACCAAGCGGATGGCTTTCAGTTTTCTATGTGTATCGCAAAGAACGCGAAAGGAGTGGCGAAAGAAAAGAAACACAAAAAGACATACATAGTTGACAGCGGTGAAATGCGAAGATAAAACTTGCATCCGCTTCGTGTGCACGTTGTTTCCCAAGTATAAGCGTCAACACGTCTCTCACCCCGCTGCATTGCTCGCCCCCTTCCACTGCTGATAACGCAGCTTAATTTGTCCGACTAAACTTGCCTTGGCGGTGTATCTTCACCATGCATCCTTCCTTGCATAACAGCGCTTCGCGCGGCCGCTGGAGCGCAGTCAATGCTTTATTCAACTCTTCTCGCGTAGCGAAAATTCTCCCCTAATCCCGTTCGGTGTGCTACTCCTAAAGCTTTGCGCTCCAAGAAAAAAAAGACTGAATGAACAGGGAAAAAAGACGAGGGGAAAAAGCTTGTTTAAGAACCGAGTACGCCCTGGATTAACCAAAACACAAATAAATGGTCGAAATAAAGAGTTTCTTCTTTTTTTTTCTCTCTCTCTCTCTCGACGAAATACCACAGCCGGAGGCGCACAGGGTGCCCCTTTTCTTGTTTCTTTTTTTTGTTCGGGAAGCGAATTGTTCTTGCGATTCCTTAATCTCCCGCCTCGAGAGCACGCGCTCATCGCTTCGGGCGTTTTCACCCCCCAACGTCGACGCCCGCCCGAGAGCCGAGTTCACGCTCCACTGCTCCCGCGACCGCCGCAGACCGCCTCCTCATCCGCGCGGCGTCTCATTTCCCCATCGTTTCCCTCTCTCTTTACCCTTCCGCCTAACAGCAGCGATCCCCCCGAAACCCGTCCTTTCCTCCCCCGAAGCATCTCCCCATTCCCTCTCACGAGCGCGAGCACCACATTTCTAGGCATGCATGCGTGGAGCACCTATTTCCTCGTTGACGAAGTAATCGCATCATCACCGCTTGCGCCGTCGGCCAACCGTGCGCGCGCGGTAGGGAAGAAAGCAAAATAGAACAAACGCCGCGTCGTTTCTGTTGGGGAAAGATGGAAGGTGCGCTAGAGCGACCGAAGGGTAGACGGGAAGGTCCGGGGAAACGTAGTGAGTGAGCGAAAGAAAAGCCAAGACTCGAGTACTCTTTCTTTCCTCTCTTTCTTCCTTTCTTACTTCTTTGTCTTTCTTTCTTTCTTTCTTTCTTTCTTCTTTCTTTCTTTCTTTCTTTCTTTCTAGAATCGTTGTCTTGGCACGGCTCGGCCTGACTTGGCCTGACGCGCTGGGGAGTGTTTTAGGCTTCCTCGCCTAACCCCAGAGAGACCCGCTCTCCACGTTTTCACCGGCACCTTGCACTTTGACGTGTACGGCGGTGGATACGCTCCAAGCTTTTAAGCACCCTATTACTTTCGTGTTCGTTTCGAGTGATGTTTCTGCCATCTCGTCTTGCCCCACCGTGATGCTGCCGCTTCTGCAGCTTCTGGAGCGCCGAACTCAACCTTTTTCGGGCTTTCCGCCACAATTTAACGCCTGCCAGCTTTTTCGTTCGGCTCTTTACTCTTGAGACGCAGGGCCTCGGTGGTTTCGTTACTTGTCTTTCCTCTCTCTCTTTCTCTGTTGCGCAGCCGTTGTCACGCTTCCTACTCGCCTCTTCTCGAAGCTTGATCGTTTTAGAAACTTAGCGATCTTTTTTATCTTTTGTCGGTGGTACATTTTTCCTCTTCCTCGCCTCTCGACGTCGTCTCCTTGGAGACGAGGTGTTTGTTTCGTCTTCCCGCACCATTAAGCCTCGTCTCCCCAAGGGTGTATGAAGGCGCTCGCATCGTCTTCTTTTCGTCGTGTTCACGCGAGCATAAAGCTCCACTTCTAGCTTTTCTTCGTGGAAACTTGCGTTTACCTTGAGTTGCGTCATAATTTTTTTATATTTCTTTGTTTTAAATTGCTGCTTAAAGCAGCATTCATTAGGAGGAGGCCCCCTGCCGGACTCCTCAAATAATTTTTTCCCTAGCGCATCCTTCGCCCGTAGTTAATGACACGTAGCAAACGCATTCTTGCGAAACTGAGGATGAAGCTGTGCGATAGCGCGAACAACCCTTGAGCGTGGCATTGACACAGCCATCTCCTCGTAACGCTTAGGAGCACTCTCAAGAAGTCGTGAAAACCGTTCCCATAGCACTTACCGCTGGTACTTTCCAAATAAGTTATCAATAGGGTTCTTAAAGGGCCTCTCACCAGTTTTCATCGGAAAGCTTGGTTATGCGCAAACATTTATAAAGCGCCGTCCAGGAAGCGTTCTACCGCGAGAATTCTTTAAAATAATTTACTCGTTGCCGAGATACAAGCAAACAAACTTTTGCTAGGACATAGCAAAGTTCTCCCAGCGTCTTTCGCAGCGCCCTCACGTGGCATTCTTCTCCTGCTTTCTTGACGTAGCCATGTCGGAGCCCAGGGCCCACGTGACGCTTACATCATATGCCTTGCTTTTTTATTTGCGCTACCTTTTTCATGTGCTGCGCGGCGTATTTCCAGAGGTTGTTTTGTGCGCTTTGCTTTCCACTCCGAGTTCTTCTGGCCGCTCCTGGCTATTCGTGAGCTGCATGCGATACGCCTATGACGCCAAAGCACCACGCTTCTGACGTCATCTCTGCTGGTGGGGAGAATTACTTCTCCGAGGTAGGCGCGTGGACGTTATAAATTTTGAGCTGTTTCCGAGGCGTCCCACGGTGTAATGCTTTTAGTGTTCTGTTTCTAAGAATGTTTCTAAGAATTTAGTGTTGCATTTCAAAGGCAAAAAAGAGAAAGAGAGAGAGAAAGCAAGGAGAGGAAAGGTCAACCAGACAATCGTCCTGTTTGCTGCCCTACACTGGGGGTGAGAAAGAAGGTAGAATGGAAAGAGGAAAGTAGGAAAAGAATGGGCCACTGCGTGCACACCGAAGAGTGCACTGGACTATAATAGGATACTCACGCCGGTGCCCTTCATGAACTGCACCAGTGCAAGGATAGCTTTTTGCACCGGTGACGGCTGTGGCCATGGTTCGAGTATCCTTGAGTAAAAAAATGGCATCGCGTCTAGCTGGTTGAAAGTTGTTCAGACTAGGGAGCCTACATGCAAGCGCTGTTAAAACGACGTTGCATGTAGGCTCCCTAGTCCGGACAGATAGCCGTTGGGCGCCGTGGAGAGGAAGAATGCACAACAGCTGTTCAATGGCTTCTGCTCAGACACTGGAACCACACGGGGGCCATCAGTCATTGGAATACAGTAGGAGTAGGCATTCGTAAACCGAACTCCCAGCCAAAAGCTGTACAGAAACGTGGCTTCCCAGAGAGAAAGGCTAGATGTCACTTGTTGGCGACGAAACATCTCAAATTGTTTAGGCAGTTGCCTAATGAGACGACCTTCTCTTTTCGCTGTTCTTCCATTGAAAAACTGGGGTTCGGTGGATGCTACAACTTCCTCCTCAAAGTATCTTCTCTTCCGAGGCTAATTTCAGACTTTTCACTCTCCTCGGGGCCAGCTTCCAATTTTAGCGTGCCGTTACACCTCACCAAGATTCCCGTGCAGCGAACAGGTTCGCTTAGCGTCCGCATGCATGCCTGCAGTTGACACCACTCCCGCATAGTCGTTACTACACCATACGGAGCGTCTTTTGTTTACTCGACGATGTCTCGGAGGATGCTGCTCTAAAGCGGGGCGAGGCTACGTGCGCTTACGTCACGGTGAAATATGTAACGGTAATTACGGATCCTCAGCCTTAATGCCGAAAAGCCGGGTGGTGCTGAACGTTCGCAGCTCTGAAAAACAACACGGGGAAAAAACATATTCCAATATGCAATGGAAAAGCTATAACGAAACTGTTTCCCGTCGTTTGTCTAGAAATACGGTGCACTGTGCGGGAAACAGGTGTATGAACAAAACCGTTTCAGAGTTGGCACTTTACCTATGGTACTATTTTAATTGTAACCTTCATCTACGTCTGAGTATTTTTGTTGTTTCCTTTTCTTCTTTCTTTCTAAGTCAACCTTCACAAATTTTATCAAAGTTTGCTTGTAGGCAGGTTAGTTTCGTACATTCCGTGTTCATTTCTATCTTTATTTATCAAAGGGAAATACCGTCGAACCTCGATATAACGACGTTGTACTTGCAGCGAAAAACTTCGTTATATCGCGAGTTTAGTTCATTCGTGGTTTCGTTAATTCAATGGAACTAAGATCACGAAATAGAAATAGTTCGTTACATCGCGAATTTCCTTAAATCGAGGTTCATTATATCGAGGTTTGACTGTATCATAGTAGCACAATCAGAGAAGTAGCGCAAAACTACGAAGCAAACCTATACATGTGTCTCAGAAAGTGTCGCAGTCGAAGACAAAATCGGCCTGGTCCTCCTGGGCTCGAACCCGGAATCGACGCTTTTCAGTGACGGTCGCTCTACCATCTGAGCTAATCGTGAGACTATAGCAGATCGCAAGGCAGGGAAATAGTGCTTCGACTTGTTGTCGAGTGGTGCTGGTCGGCTGCCGCATCGACTGCTGTCAAAGTGGTTGACGACATTAGATTGAAAAGTGTTCTGCGTTCTCAACGGCCGCATAATGCATTGCGTTTTGCACGGTGTCCGGATTTTCGCAGCCTGCTTTATTACGCTTCTTGCAGCTTTAGAAATATCTCGTTCTCGCTTTCTGTCTTTCTGTTTTACCACTTGATCCACTCTTATATTGCGCATCCCCCCTTCATCTTTCTTTTCGTGCGTGTGTGCGTGTGTGTGATTCTGTTCTTCTTTCCTTTTCGTGTTAAATGTATGACTACGTCCGCTTCACAAGCAGTTCAACTTCCCGTATTGCTTAACGGTGATTTCTTTCTTATTCATTTGTCTGTTTTATTATTATTCTTTTTTTTTCTAGAATAATTCTTTGTAAGTCCGTTCTGTAGCCGCTTCCGTGCACATGAATAGGTCCGTTCTGCAAATGTCTGTATTTCATTTTCTCTCCATCTGACGCCATGTTTGACCAGGAATAATGATGTACTGGAAGCACACACTGAAGATTTATTTTGTCGCTCGATATTCCTCGGCTTAGAGTTCAATTTATCTCAATCCGCCGCGGCCAATATTTGCACAACAATGCCTCGACTCTCGGAAACGCTGTGGCGCTTCTAAAGCTTTCCATTCTGTGCAAATGAAATAGACAAAAAAAAAAGAAAGAAACGGAAGTTAGTAAATGTGAAAGAAGCCGAGTAGGTAGAACGTTTGACTTGCCCAATTGAGGAGTGTCTTCCTTCTTTATTTTTTTGTTCCGGTTTAAGGATTAGCTTTGCTATAAAGTTGTAATTGAACAGCGGGCTAGAATCGCACGAATAATGTATGGAATATACAGAAAGGGACGTCGAATGGTTAAATTTTGCTTGGCAAAACTTTGACTTGATTTTAATAGGCGTGAATTGTGCAGTTCCGTTGCATGGCCCACCCATTTGCTTTTTTGGCCATGTATATATACATATATGAAGTGAGGTTATGCCGGGATCCGGTAGTTAAACAGGAACTTATAGGTTGAGGACGGACGCACGTACGAAAAAACCGATACAGTATCGTTTTTTTTTCGCACGTGCGTCCTCAACCTACCAGTTCATATATATATATATATATATATATATATATATATATATATATATATATATATATATTCTTCTGTACAGCGTTCAAATATTGAGTAACTAACGTGGGTCTGCTCTAGGACCCTTACGCGGAGATTGCATGTATTGTTTCATTGCCATCCGGCGCATGCGCTGAAAAGCTCGTGAAATAAAGTTTTTCATTCATTCATTCATTCTGCGATAACCCATTCGCTGTGAACAGATCCGGAAAGGCATTTTTTTTTTGGCTTTCATCAGGGGCCACCCTGCTAATCATTTTTGCCTGACCAGATGGTGTTGCGTCGAACTCTCTATTTCATGAGCATTCAATCTTCCTTCATGTTCTGCTTTCAATGGCACTTCCGCACCCGTATTGGAATATGCCTATTGGGACACATGCGATACTTTCTTGTCATCAAAGATATTTGTTCTGTGTACAGGTGACACTACCACTGGCAGTGTGCGGGCTAGCGCAGTTCTCAAGATTAGTCGCAGAAATGGGATAACGGACATGGACCGAACAGGTCGAGACCCCATGGGGACGTTTATAAAAAAAAAAAAAAAAAAAAAAAACGGTGAGTCCTACTACCATTTCTGTATCTCTTCGAGAGTCCATTCATCCAAGCATATAAAACGCGGAGGATCCTCCATGCAGCGTACGTTTCGATAACACTGTTTTAGTAAGCCAGAAAACGATATCCCACATATAGACCCACTTCTACTGCATTGTGGGCAACTTTCATCATTTCCGTAGAACGACGCTATAGGCGAGGGGCTCGGTAAGCTAACGTCGGTTTTTTTTTTTCTTGTCTTTTTTTCCTACAGTCATCGGACAGCGCTACATTGAAGCAATCGGACTACCCAGCGCAAGGTTTTTTTATTATTATTTTGTTTTGTTTTAATATGTCGGCAATGCCTGCTAGCCATTACGCATTAACTGAAATACCTGGAGTAAAAAATTCTACAGAAAAACTCGGTAAATAAAGGTTAATCCTTTTATCATTTGTTCGTGACTAAAATTTTAATCGACCTGTTTCGGCAGCGATATTTAGCGCCGCCATTAGGTTCAGGTGATCGCCGGCAATTGTGAAAATGCACTAGGTCCATTTGAACTCCATGCCATAACTAAACAAAGGTTCACCGTCAGGAACTGACCGTAGGCAGAGGTTGTTTCCCATCAGAACACTCGTCGGTTGATTTCGACGTCACAAAGCTGATATGGTGGACTTTCAAAAACGCCGTATGGCAGAGACATCTGGTGCAATTTCGCTCACCCAGTGCTTTCTGAACCTGCTCAGTATTGAATGCGCGCATGCGTCTTAGTTCTCTGCGCCGTTGGGAATGACGCAACCGAAAATGGTACCCGTAACTGTGTGTTCCAATATTGTGCGCATCCCAGGCAATGTGACAATTGCAGTGGACGCCAAGCTTCTCCACTTCGATCGCACGCTCACTATTGAGACGTTGCTGGTGTCCCGGTGCAGATTGAATTGCAAGTGTGGACGCGTGTGAGCTGACATGTACGAAACTTAACGCTTGACAATGACCGCGTCTGTACACCGCTTGCAAAGACATTGTAATTTGCAACTCCATTATAGTCATTAATAACTTGCCTTGTACGATTGGGCAGATGTACACGAACGCCATTTGTGACGCATAAACAAGCGCCACTATGCAAGTGCTTCCTATCCAGACGTCCGGTGTTTGCGTTCCTTGTGCTTAACGGTTGCCCCTTGTGTCATAGACGACAGTCAAAAATATAGGATTGTTGATCACCTAAGAACATCCCCACTTGGTAAACTTAGGACTTGATATATATATATATATATATATATATATATATATATATATATATATATGTGTGTGTGTGTGTGTGTGTGTGTGTGTGTGTGTGTGTGTGTGTGTGTGTGTGTGTGTGTGTGTGTGTGTGTGTGTGTGTGTGTGTGTGTGTGTGTGTGTGTGTGTGTGTGTGAAATGTTTTGAGAGCATTACGCAGCGCGTCTATGCATGGGAAGCGGGAGCACACAAATGAAGACGCACCGATTCCACCGGAAGCGTAGGAGACGAAAAGTGCGAGTCGCGTTGGATGACGTCCCTATAGCGTCACGGATCGGGCTATTCGATGAGTTTGTGAGGAGCTCAGGAATAACAGCAAAAAAGAAAGATGCAGGACTGGGCAAGGGGTGCCTTCATACGCCCGCCTCGCTTCGGCGTCGATGAAGGCTTCCTAAATAGACACATGTTGCACGGCCGCTGGATAGCAAAAAAAAAAAAAAAAACTACACCATCTTCTCGTAGGGGAACCCTGAGTAGTATGCGAAGCAGCCATGGGGTCGACTCAAGGTAGTTTTATGAGCTGTATAAACTTGGACATGCAGCAGCACCAGCAACGCGCAGAGCTGTTGTCGACGCCGTCGGCGTTTTGCCCGCGTTCGCACCGAACGCGCGCGGCGTTGGTGACTGTTGCCGGTGCCTCTGGGGCGCCTACCATCGTGCCTCTAACCTGGGCTGCTCCGCATTATCGCGCGCGGAGCCGCAGGTTTTGCCATTCGTTGCGCAATCCGGAGAGGAGAGGAGCGTCGGAGAGGAGAGGAGGAATGCCGAGAGGAGAGGAGATGAGACAAGGAGAGGAGAGGAGCGGGAGGAGGATGCGCATGCGCAGTGCTGGTGTGGACGCCGCACGGCGGAGGGAGGGAGGGAGGGAGTGACATAGCCCCGACCATAAGATGCTTCGCATCTAAAAGGTGCGGCCCGTTAGTGGTACCGAAACGGCCTCTCGGGCCTGGTTCTCCTCGCGCCCGCTCTGGCGCCACTGCTCGGGTACATCCGTTCACGGAGAAGCGTTTCCACAGTCGCGTTTGTACGCGCGACAGTGACTCTAATCAGGCCGGAATAACGCGTTTTATAGCTGCACATTACAGGTTGAATATTAAAGTCCTTATTAAAGTGCCGATTACCCCACATATGGGAAAAGTATGCCCTAGGAGTGCCAATCTTTTGTAGAATGGGCCTCAATGCTCTCCATGAAGGCTGCCCGCTCGACTCACATGAAATGAAAAGAAGTGCTCTATTACGAATAATCTGGAGTGGGATTACGTGTTTCTTCAAGACGACTTCAAAACGATAGATCGCGTTTATTTACAAGATGATGAATGCAAAGGTATCGCTCAGCGAAAACAGTCCACGGCGCCGCACTCTATCCAGCCCAGCTTCGTTCTTCTCTTCAACCGAACTCCGCTCGCACGTTTCAATGTTCTGTCTGCGCTGGTAGTGGCACGGCCACTAGGTAGGTAGGTAGTCGGAAGAATCTTCACCCCGTTTTTATAGGGGCAAGACTGCAGGCCGCTCCCATGTTGGGACGGGAAGGACAAGCCTCACCGCCGCATCGTGGGTCTTCTAGACAGCCCGGAGACGATCAATCCATTCGTGGATCTTTTTACATAAAAAAAAAGGTGCAGCCTGCTGCGTCACGTCGCCGCTAGTTGGCGAGCGCGTCTCGGCTGAGTTGACAGTTGTTTGGCCGCTGTTTTTCCTGGGCTCGAAAAAAAAATTCCTGGGCTGCGCGTTTTTTTTTTTCATGTACGGCGCATAACCGGGAAACACAGTCGGGACCGCAGTCGGAAGCACAAGCCCAATGTTCATGTTCTTTTTATAGTCATTCTCAGTAAAACGTAATGAACATACCAGCGAGCTGTCGCTTGGCTCTCACTTGCTTCCTTTCCCTGACGGCCCTTGGCGAGAAATATTCTTCAGCCACGCTTCCCGACGCTGTAGATCGCAGGGGAATTCGTAGTACTTCACAGTAGCGTCTCTTCTCGCGTTCTAGTTGCACAGCGACACACAACAGCTTCGCGGCATCACACCGCTAGAAAAAACCGTCTGCCACACACGCGCACACCAGAGATCCGTACTCAAGCACAAGAAACATGAGGCAAGCTGCTCACACACACGATCACACAAAAAAGCACACGAGAATGCGCACGAAAAAGCACATCAACACGGATAAATCCGGAGGCAACCACATTGTAGCGCGAACCGGCGTCTGCCTTGCGTACCGTAGCAGTGGCGCCCTCACCAAAAACAGCGGCCGCAACTGTCAACTTAGCCGAGACGCGCTCGCCCATTGACGGCGACGCGACGCAGGAGGCCGCACCTTTTTTTTTTTATATACAGCGGCCGTGCATGTTCTATTCAATTAAAAACTAATAATAATTTTCGCTCACCACGGGAGTTTCGGTGGTGAGCGAAAATTTCCGACTAGCTAAATATTTAGTTATATATACTCGTATGTATATGTTACGCCTTGTTATATCACATGCAGTATATGTGGGTTATATTGCCACACCATACTATCACTAAGGATGCTCATACCTTGTCTTACATTCTTGATAAAGTTATTCCTCTGAATTTTGAGAATGGCAGCCCACAAACAAATTTCATGAAATAGAACACCGACAGCGCATGCCTTTTATGTTAAATCTTCTCAGACTGAAATATTAAAAGTGCGAAACAATAAGAGAAACCTGAAAATTATGTAATTTTTGGCGCGGCTGTGCAAACCTCCGGGGATCGTCCCACGCAAGAGGCCGCGTTTCTACCAGAAAGCTCGCCTTCGGGCATAGCGTTCGCCGCCAGCGTTTCCCGGTAAGCATTACGGTTACATAAGCTGCAGTTGCCGTGAAGCGTGAGAAGCAGTCAGGTACCTTTGAATGCTATCGCGTTCCACTCTTAAAGGCGAAGCTTAAGCGACCGCCAAGTTTTTTATTTTTTTATTTTATTTTTATTCTAGTTCAAACCCGCTTGGTGGCTCCTGGCGCGACTTTGGGACCACTTTTAGGACAAGTATATTGCATAGAATATCGAACATTACAACACATGCAGCTATGAGATGCATGGAAATTATGTTAAGAATAACATTCTCACACTACAAATCTTCGTCGCTGTCTTTGTTTTGCATGACTGTTCGATAATTAACGACAAGATATTTATGAACCTCAAAGAAAGATAACCGGAGCCACTATGGGGGTTTTGTAGGGTAGCTAGCCTTCTTATGCAACTAGTAGGGCGACAGACAAACATTTATAATTCTGGGTTTTGTGTGTTTACGTTTTGTAATGGCAGTAAGCTGTTCGGCTTAGGAAATGCTACGTCCATTACAGTTCTCATGAGTACTGTTATCTTCATTTGCTCGTTACATTGATCATTTTCTGGGGTGACGTGATGTGGGTTTCAAGCTCTCTAAGTGTACAATAGGCTCTCTCTCGGCGTGTGGCTTCAGGGAGACTCCTTCTGTGCTAGTATGTGGACGACTGCAGCGTACGATCAGAGGAATCTGTTGGCTAAACATGACTGCTCCATGTAGTGCTCTACTTCACCCGCGCCCAGCCCCCCTGATTCACACCACCGTCATTCGTTCCGTCTGGTCACCCAAGGTGGCGTGAAAGAGGTTCGCTGAAGAGCAATACATACCCAGTGGCATATACCCACCTTAAAATTATGTAATTTTTTTACGCGGCTGGGTACTACCTCCGGGACCGGCCCACGCAAGAGGCCGCGTGTCTATAAAAAAAAAAGCTCGCCTTCGTGCATAGCGTTCGCCGCCAGCGTTTCCCAGTTAAGATTACGGTTAGATAACTGCAGTTGCCAGGAAGCGTGAGAAGCAGTCAGGGGTTTTTGAATACTATCGCGTTCCACTCGTTAAGGCGAAGCTTAAGCGTTCTCTAAGTTTTTTTTTTTTTAGAGTGAAAGCTCTACTACTCCATGTCTCGCAAGGTCATTCATCGCATCGCAATGACCTTGAGCCGCCAGATTACGGTCGCACCACACTCTGCGCGACCGATGCAACGGACAGAGCGCCCACTCATCGAGGACACATACATCGTGTGCACACTTTCGTCAAGAGCGCACGCAGGTGTGCCGGAGTGCAGCATATATCCTCATTCTATAGTAGACCCTCCGCCTGGCGCAAGTGCGTTATTGGACTAATTAAATTTCTCAACGTAAAGTGTGTCACAAAATTTGTTAAGTATGACTTACACACAGCCTGCAGGCAAGATAGCATCGGATTGTAATTCGAACATACGGGAAAACATAATTCTGTTACTCGGGAACTGAAAATTACACTAGCTCTGGAGACGAAAAGGTTTTCTTTGTCGACGCGACGGTGTACACGGACGCAGAAAAATGTGCCGGGGTAACCATATACAGCTTTGCTGTAAAAAATTTTCTTTGGAACAACAATCACATTCTATTCCCGGTTCATGGTGGACGGGAAGTACTGACAACCACAATGGGGCACTATTTTTGTTTTCTTGCGTAAGTTTAGCGCCGCGAGCAAATCTATACACTGTCAGCCTCGAAACAGCTGCGCTCCACAAAATTAACGGGATGGTTTAGGCTTTCGGAAAATCCTGTTTTTTTTTTTTTTTCAGTGCATAAACAAGCACTCCGGCCTCTTTGTGGTAAACAGGCCTCAATCGAAAACTCTCGGGGCGTGTTGTAAATGCTGCGTAGCTTGCACGAGTCGTGCTGAGTGAACGAGGAAAAAACGAGGCTAGCGAAGGACTATAGCGTCCCATGCTTCGGCAGCCTTGCTCAAACGTGGTTGGTTGCGCGGTGTCGTACGCGTAACCAACCCATTTTTAATTTTTTTTTCTCCGCCGCACTTACAGGGCTTGCATCCACTCAGGGATTAAGCGGGAACAGGCAGCATGCATCACCAGGAAGCGAGCTTGCGAGTGCGGTAGGCAGTATTAAAACAGGTCGCTTCGGAAAATTCCGGAGACGAGCGTCGCATGAATGACTCCGTTTCTTTTCTTCTCTTTTCTTTTCTTTTCTTTTCTTTTTGCTTATTCATTAATCGTCAAGTCGGGAAGCTCTGAGTACCTTGCTCCCGTTCTGGGTTGGTTTTTGTTCACAGTTCGCTTGAACGACCAACATTTTAGAAGCTTTTCGCAAGTTTGCCGTATATAATTCAAAAATATTTCGGCACTGAAAATGAACATCAACAGCACACAGCATACGCTCAACAGCATACGCTGTGATGCACTGTAGGCCAGAAGTAGAAATGCAACTAGGCACGCGCAAATAGAGTCGTTTCGTTGTGCGCGGCCTCCACTACGAAAGAAAGAAAGAAAGAAAGAAAGAAAGAAAGAAAGAAAGAAAGAAAGAAAGAAAGAAAGAAAGAAAGAAAGAAAGAAAGAAAGAAAGAAAGAAAGAAAGAAAGAAAGAAAGAAAGAAAGAAAGAAAATCGCCTATTGTAAATTTTAAAATTCCTGGATCTATAGCCTGCGAGGAAACTATAAATGTGTAATTCACGTGCACAAAAGCTTCTTAAAGGAGCAGCCGAATGCAGAGACCAAACAGAAATTATTTTCTTTTTTTTTTATTCGCTTGATTTGCCACGCGGCACAACGTCATAATTAAATAAACATAAGCATGCCGTCGTGACTATCACTCTATACGGCTTCTGTTTTACTCTGCGTTTCGTTGGAATTGTGTCCAAACAGAACATGGCACACACGGCGTTCAATTTGTGACGTAACACGCCAGCCTTGGCCAGTGCGCACTGCGGGCCCAGCTGTCCTTTTCAGGGATGAATGAGGACCTACTATTCTCCCGTCCGAGGCGTTGTGCTTTAAGGAGGATAGAGGAAAGTTGAATGAATCTCCGGCGTAGAATAGTGAAAGACGGCTAGAGTGGTGACGGCGTAAAGGCAGATAACGAGCAGAATGAAGATACACCACTTTCTTGGACAATGCGTTTCTTCCAGGTTTTACGGTTTGATAACAAGAACCACGGATATTAAGGGCTGATAATAAACGCAGCGGAGATGCAGAAATAACGAAGTGGCATAAGCTACCACACCGTTTCAACGGGGATGCTGACGATATAATCTATTCGTCCACGGTGAACCTAACGTGTAACACGATCGAGATAAAAGAGGGCAGTATATTTCGGTGTTCCGGCAATGAACATCAACTCCTGTGATTTCCTTCGTCTGCATTCTACGGGTGCGATGTCCGCATACCGCGAAGCGATGACGCAATGGCCTGCTAAGGTGCATGACATTTCGTGGTCACTAAGCTGTAAGCGTCAGCCGACTTCGTTTTAAATTAATCGTTTCAACTTCTCATTAGCCGTCATTGAGTTCCTTCACGCCCATTTTCAGAAGTTCCCATTATCATTTGTCACTTTCAACAATTCGTGTTTTTTTTTTCTCTCACAAATGTACGTTAATAGTTTAAGGACGGTAGGATCGCGGAAAGAAGTCGCAGTTTCGCCCGAAAGGCGAAGCATCAGTTCCAATAGCAAATTAGTAGACAGCTATAAGAAGTAGTGATAGTAGCTTTATCGGCCGTATACACTTGTAAACATTCGCTTTGTAACTGAATTAACAAACATGGTGCCATGCGCGCACACGCAAACACTAACGCATCTCACTCGGTGACCGCGGACACTAACTTACAAAACGATGGCGTAAGGAAGAGCGGCAGCAGCGGTGAGCAAATTCACCTTCGTGCTGCTTCTCGCTTCGACGCGAAGTGGCGAGAACACAACGCACACTAAGCTATGAACCCTTGGCGCGCCTAGACACTGTACCTATCGCAAATGGCTTTCAAGATAGGGCCCGCGCAGCCGCCGCCGGAGTCGAACGCACCCCGGTACCTTGCGCGCGAGGGAAGACGGCGCACTTCCTCTCCGCCTTCCTCCCATGCACGCGCGAGATCAAGCCACCACCCTTCTCGGACCACCCTTGCAAGCTTTCACTCGCACCCTCAGCGTACGGTGCGTGGCCTCGATGTTAGCGCGCTTGAACTTTATACAGAACATCACGGCAACGCCACCGCCTGGAGTGTCCATATAGTTGATATAGCAATAAAAAGCTGCATATTAACACAGATTAACATTCTGATTTGCAGCCTGCACTGGTACATGCGAGCCAGAAAGCTTTGTACGGTTTCATAGACTACGGCGGTAGTAAACTGCTAAGAAAGTCAACGTTTCCTCGGATCCCGCGGTCCGGAAACTTCTGACACCGACTGTACACACCAATACACGAAGCCATTAACTACCTGGTACGCTTATAGTAACTCGCCTTCCGGAGTCGCTGTGAACTGCGGCACGCTTGTATGCTATTGCTCGCTATTAATTCCCGATTTCCTCTTTGTAGGTTTTAACGAAGAGTCCACCGACTGGGCACATCGCTCCTCGGTCTTGGCATCTTCTCCCTCCGAGGTACTCAGAACGCCTCCTTCGAGCAACAAGCTGTTATACAAAAAAAGGAACCATTCTTGGGCCACTGAGTTCGTTTGGTGGATAGATGTACTTGCTAAGCTCTAGCACCATTTGAATTCAGTTCATCCAAGGAGACCAAATCTACGGGATAACGTCGACAGAATAAGGAAGCGCACGGCCACTTCGTCATGGTAAGCATTCAGGACTTTTAATTTATTTAGCCGTTCTTATGCATTGATTACCTGAGCTTAAGCTCAGGTAATCTGTACAGGTAATCTTAAGCTCAGATTACATGTACTTAAGCTTCCTGGAATATGGAGCCGAATCCATGAAGTTTTTGTTCTTAAGAGATCTTTATCTATACGCTGGCCACCTTCGCTAAAAATATGTCGAGTTTCAGGACGAACAATGATACCGTAAGACATTTTTGTGCATATGCGGGCCTTGAATCTGACGAGAAAAGGTGTCGAAAATGCAGACTGCCCTTTGCAGAGAATAGGAGAGGAAAATAAAAAGAATGATAGACTAGACATGCACAGACATTGATCCATGACTTCTGTTTCCTGTTCCTACTTGAGGTTTGAGGCATTGTCCCTTAGAGATGTGAGCTGATGACGGAGATAAGAAAGGTGTTGCTGCATGTGCGAGGTTCATTACATTGCGTGCTACTTGCTGCATCCCGCGTGTCTCTTGACAATCTGATAATACTGATCTAGAAAAGCTTTCTTCCGCGTAATAATAATTTCTGGTGCTATGGAAGACCGAGCAATTCTTGGAGTAGTTGATCCACTTGAAGGTATAGGACACGATTGTTGGGCAGCCTTATTTTTCAGTAACGTACTGTTGGTTCGGTTGATTTGACACGACGCAGTTTTCTAGTCCCTAAACTGTAAACCAAATAGATAAGACAAAACAAAACAAAGCGCTGTCTCTTGTCTTGTCTTTTCGGTTGTCCTGTTACTGCGCTTCAAAATAGCACTTAATCTTCGAAACTAACACGAAGCGCCGAATTGTAAGAACTTGAAGTTATACCTAAATGGTCTGTCGTCCTCCACTTGACAAAATGCAATATTTTACACTTTTCTGACAGTTCATGAAGCTGATCACATTTTTCACGTAACCCTCGTGCCTCATTCCCCCTAAACAACAGTTACAATTTGTCAAGCGTAGGCGGGGGAGGGGGGGGTATTTTATGTTTTAAATTTGCACAGTAAGTTATGAAATGACGCCGTACTGGAGACCCCAAGCAAATCTGAACCACCTGGGCGTGTGCACTTGAGTCAAAGTAAGCAAAAATTTCGACTCGTCTTCCTGATTCGAATGTGGCCGCCGATACTCGGAAAACGCCTGGACGCCATCATGCCCATATATAGCACCAGAGCGCGTAATTAGCCGCCAAACCACCATGACAGCTGTGCACATGAACTCACCTGGTCGTGCAAGCTTCTTGGAGTCTTCAGCTTTACTGGAAAAAAAACACACACCTGATGTATACGTTCGTTCACGATACGAAAAATTACGCCTTGCTAATGAGCCTCATTCTCGAAAAGCAAGAGGTATGAAGATCCGGCTCTCTGTCTCGCTTAATCATCCCGTGCCGATTCGGAAGCTTCATGCGGGCTTGTCGCGAACCGAATAAGTTCAAATGAACTTCGGTATATATATATATATATATATATATATATATATATATCTGCTGAAGTCCGCAAGGCGGAGGAAAACGCATCAAGGATAATGTTTTCAGACCAGAAATTTCTTGTTAACCGCCAAAACATTCTTTCCTCGGAACTCACACTTTCAGTTTCGTGCTACATTCGGACAAGTGGAACATTTACCTTCATCAATCAGTGCTGCAATGATTCGTGCTGTCGACGAATTCACCTAACCTGCGCCATCTCCTAGCCTCGTGACTAATTTTTTTTCTTCTTTTTCTTTCCGGAAGTTTGTCGAACGGTATAAATGATGATATGTTCACATACACGCTGGTTTAGGCCATATATATCGCTATAGGCTCGGTGGTAAGGCACATGGATCAAATGATCGGTGCCCACTGGTCTAGTGGAACGAAGACCCACTGTTTGCAGGCATAGCGTGGTCGTATCTGGTTAAGGTCAAAGCGTGTCTGCGAGAGGCGTTTGATTGAAGCTGTTAACACCACCAAACCAAACCAAACAACCATGACAGAATGGGCAGCCATTCCCGAATGGTTCATGGAGATCCTGTGACTAACTCAGCGATGAACTTTGTAACTGTGCAGAGTGTGAACTTCTTCTCTTTCAATCAATCCCCTCCCGCAGTGCAGGGTAGCCTACCGGGATCAGACCGGGTACTCCCTGCCTTTCCCTTATGACATTTATCTCTCTCGTGTGGCCAGGCATAGATGACCAATGCTCTGAAGTGCCGCCACCACGTGGATTCGCCCGCAGCACCAACACCTCCTACGGGGTAAGGACCCCCGGGGGGGTCGAGCCACACGGTGAGAGGTGATCTCGTGTGAGGCGGCGACTCGTACTTAGTTTACTTGGAATAGCAAGTGCCTCAGTAAGACGTTGGTGCCGGCAGTAGACTGCCAAATTTCCATTTCGCGATGACAATCCCCGGCACAGTTATTTGTCACGTTTCCTGTGGCGAACTGAATTACTCGCAGCCCTTTTGGCATCGCTTATGATGCCATATCCCAGGCATTTGTCGCTGGCATCTCTCCGTGCCTATGTGCGGGGGCAGCTCGCCTGCCTATCGGCCGTGCATTGCAGAGAAGAGGAAACATTTAAAAAACGCCGGGACTTGAGCGGGCAAATGGTGCCGTCGTTCGGTTCCTTATGCGTCCGGTCTCTGCCCCTAAGCTCAGGCGTCGTATTAAGGCGGCACTGTTAGCGTGACAACCCCTGTGATTAAATCATTACCATAACGTTCGGCATCGGAGAAATTTAAGGGGTCTTTTTCGTCATTGTTGAGCGACTCATTTCCAGTAGCACAGACATAGTTACCCAAGTTGGTGTCAGAGAGGTTCATTGAAGAGCAGCACAGACCGAGTGCCCCATACCCAGTGCTCCAAGTCGTCGTCAAAGAGTTTCTTTTGAACAAATGTCTACCTACCCAGTCCCGCATCTACAGTGACTCGTGTATTCGTGAAATAGGTTCGTTGAAAAGCGGCACGTATGAACACATGACAACATACTCAGTGACCCAAGTTGGTTCGATACGGTTGGGTTCGAACCCTGTTACCTCACCAAAGCAGCCCGATGCGCTATACCCATTCTACCATGGAAGTACAAAAATCTCTGCATCAGAAACGGCACACCTTAATTGATCTTGCTAACCTAAAAGCTAACATAGGCAGTTACACTTTAAGAAACCAAGAATTGTGGTGTATACCATTTTGTAGGACGGAAATTGGTAGACAAATGATCTGCTATACTTTGCCACGACTTCTGAACACACTAAGAGCTGACAATGTTGTTGTGGAAAATTGCGCTGTACCAGATATTAAACGCCATATTTTATTTCTGTGATTTTCGAACTTCAGTGCCCAGTATATAGGTATGTCTATGTAATATATAAATATATATATATATATATATATGCGTATATATGCGTGTATGTATGTGTGTGTGTGAATATATATGTGTTTGTATCTTTAAGGTTATTTGATATGGTATATGCAGTGACCTATTGATGAAGTCTGTAGGATCAGTGCTGTAAGAATAAATTCTTTTTGTACAACTTCTTTTGTATGCTTATCATAGTTAGTACCCATTCCTTTGTTGTTTTTGTTGTCTAGAAATATTTGAGCTTTTGTACTTGCTGTACGCCATGTACAAGGGGGGCTCAGGTTTTCTTCAAGCGAATTTGTCGCTTTTTGCATGGGCCATCCCGCATCATCCTGATGTAAACAAATAAACAAATCAAATCAAATCAAAATATGGTTGGTTTTGAACCCTGTTACCTCATCAAATCAGCCCGATGCGCTGCCCATTCTACCATGGACTATACCCATTGACCCAGGTATAGGCGGGAAAACGGTTAGATAGAAAGATGCATAGATACGTACACAGGCCCCGATAGGTGCGTAAAGTACCCAAATAATAATAATAAGAAGAAGAAGAAGAAGACTAAATAAACTATAATAATAATAATAACAAGCATTCCCAAAATCCCTAAAGCACTGAACAAGCACATTGTTTCCACCCTTCCCTGTTTCCTACATTACTTTTTAAATCAAGTGAACCTCCATTTTCCAAACGCATATGGCAACTTCTGATGACCTTAGAATGAAATTATCTGCTGGTGCTGCGGGCGATGATGTCGTAACCTCAGCTTACGCGCAGTACAACAAACTCCGCAGTGGCGACAAAAAGATAAAGTATAGGTGAGCATTAGGAACATTAAGCTACAACTGTGTCTACTCGCTTCCTCGTAATGCGGAAACTTGGCGCTAAGTTTAATGAATATTGAGCGGCCTTCTATGCGGGATGAAAGCAACCAGAAAAGGACACTGCCAAGGTTTCGAGCGTGGCGGGCAAGTGAACAAAACAAGGTCGGTGGTCGGGCTTCCGCTTCTTCACATTGACTTGCACGGTCGCATAGCAACGCCTCCTCATGGGGAACGTCGCTTTGCTTCTTCTAACACAGAAACCACTATGAAGAGACACGATGGCGCGGAATATGCGGAGATTTCGCGCGTTATTTGGCGTAGGCACGGCTGTCATGTACGTTCATTTCATCGCGGAAACAGCTGCGACGCAATTTCGCTCACAGCAAAGGTGTGTCAAGCCCAGGTCCTCATAACGCTGTTCAGCATCAACCTAAAGCTCCTTGGAAGCGCCATCTGCGCTCCTATACCACCCAGTCCCGTTAACGGCGCCCGAGAGTCGCTCGACGTTATCGTCAATCGAGGAGATTAAGTATAAGGAGGAGGTGCCGTATAGGTGGCACCGACGCAAACCTCTCAGCGGCAGGCAGGGCCGTCGCCGCTGACGACGCTTTTAACGTTTTAAAGCCGATCCGCCGACTCGCCGTTGTTCTCCTTCTCTCTCGCTTTCGCATTTCCAAACTGCCCTCCAAACTCTGCTCGGGTCTCCTAAATCGGAACCTCATAACTCCCAGCACATTGCACCAGTCTCCTGCAGTCATTCGACGACGTAACTTCCTTCGCCTATGCAGCACCTGCCTAAGCACCCCCTCCTGAGGTGCGCTCGCAAGCCATCAGCGACCGGGGGTCCATCTCGGCTGACAACGTTTCCCGGAGCGTGTATGGGCTTCAAAGCCGAGATCTAGCAGCTTTTGCGAATGTGGCACTTCGGCGCGCCGTAGACAATGGAAACTTGGCAGGAAGCAAAAAAGAAAAAAAAAAGCGTTTAAGCTGGTTTCTCGTATAGACGCAACCACCGCTGGCACCAAGCCACCCACCCGTCCTCCTTTTTCCTTCCTTTCTCTCTCCCTCTCACTCTGTCCTCCCGCGTTCTCTCGTTCGGTCACCATCGCCACGAGTTCTCGCGCGACTTATAGACGCACGCGCGCTGACGACTGTCTATTGTCGTGGCGGCCGACGGCGACCGAGCCCGCTTAAACGGAATCGCACCGCTCGGCGAACAATGGCGGGGTGGCATAGGGGGGGAGGAGGGGCACCAACTGAACGGGTCTCGCCAAACGGCTTAGGCAAACACCGCGCGCGGCGTTCTCCATGCACGGTCTCCGCTTTGGCAGTCGTTATGCGCGCAATCCGCTTCTTCCTTCCTTCCTTACTTCACCTTTATCACTTGTACACTTTTCTCACTCCATTTTGTCTGTTGTTCTTGTTGTTGTTGTTGTTTCGCTTCCTTACCTGTATTCCTTTTTTTTTCACTGCGCTGTTTTCGTTTCGCGCGCTTGTCGCCGTTGATTGCACAGTGCGCCGGCCGGGTGGGCGGGCGGCAATACCGGAAACGCGGAGGACCGCCTTCTTGCGTTCCGTCACCGCCGACGCCTGCCTTTCGTGGCAAAAGAACTTCGGTGTGTGAAGGCCTAGAGAGTGAGGAAGGTGCTCGAATGTGCGCGAGCTTTCAATTCAGCCCGTAAGTGCTTTAGGTTCTTTTTTTTTTTCTTTTCTTGCGGGACAATATCGAGGCACGCACTCGATGAAAATAGTTTTACATTCGAACCGGCTAAAGCGAAGTTTTGTCGCGCAAGAAGTACTTGGCTTTCTTTGTGTTGTTTCGTTTTTGTTTTTGTTTGTTCCTCTCGACTGTGCGGTTATAGTGCGAACGAAAGCTCCGCTTCGGGCCCCGCTAAAAGCGTAACGAACTCAGTTGCAGCCCTACGCGCGCTTTCAGCAGCGGTGTTAAGAATGGTGCCAGATGCTGCATTCTCTTCCGTCGTAGCCTGCTGGAGTTTTCTGAAACAAGATCAGTCCGCGAATAACTAAAAACAAAAATTAAACTACGAAATGTGACTGTCCTGTTCAGAATGTTGGCTGTCAAAGACAAGTCCTTTATTGCGCGAATGGGGAAATATATGGAGGGAGGGAAACCCAGGGAAGGTTGCAAGCCTTACAGTTCACTGCAAACACGCTCTCAGATTTATTGCTTCCCATAAAGGCTATCATATGCACACAGAAGTGCACAACGCAGTGCATTCGCGAATGTGTTCATGTCGTACGTACGCATCCTTCACGAGGCGCCGGCCACACAGGCACTTCAACGTGTAACACACAATACATGATTGTTCTGGTGCTGCTACATACAACCAAGAATTTATTTAGCAGCTTTTATTGGAATAATAGTTTAGGCGACATTGACTGACTGCAGCTAGTCCTAATGTGTATGTGCGCTAGTAGTACGTTTCACCGAGAATTGTGTTACTAACAATGCCCATAGCCACATACTGTACTCCCGATATTCTCACTGAACTAGATAGTTGACAAATGGTGTCTGGCTTGCAGACCGTACACACCGGCATGATGCAGTTCAGCGCGTAGTTCTCGTATATGAACCGTGTGGGAAACTAGAACCAAGAGTTTTCACCGATTTTAGCTATAAAAGAACACTTAAAGCGCATCAATCAAGCCATGCCAAGTACCTATACACTTAGTGACCTTCAACCAGCGTCTCCAAAAATGGTTTGAATGGGGGTACCATGTAACGTTAGGTGACCCGAATGGATGGCCTGCTGCTGCAACGACATGGCGACGTGACGTCAACGCTTACCGCAACCACATGAAGCGTTTTACAGGCGCATTTACGGCGTCCCTTACTCCGGCGTCGTCGGTGCTTGAAATTTTACTCTGAACGATTACCGCTCTATAATCTTGGGCATAAATGTATGAAGTTAAAGCAGGTTGCCCCGCCATTCATATTTTCGCCATGTCCTAAGCCTGCAGTTGAAACGTGTCGGGAAATGGACGATTCATCGCCCGGCGACGCCATGCCGAAAATACATTCAAAAGATGTTTCACCTTGTTGCCCCTTTATATCTCCATCAACGTTTACCGCAAGAACTCATCAATGCAGCTCTGAATTCACATTGGGAGTCCAGGCTCGCCAGCGAGGAAAATAAGGCCCAAGTGGCGCTCCTGGACCAAGCACTGCGAGCTGCAGACGCCAGTGGAGCCCTGGACTAGGGGGCCCTACCCACCTGCTTCCACAACCTTTTCCTTTTTACAAGAAACGTTTTTCAATTAAATTCAATATCAATTCGGTTAGTTCGTAAAACAGATTAGCGACTGTCATTACTGAAGTGTGGTTAGCAGTTTCTAAAGGACAACTATGACAAATATTATATACACATGACTGAGTGTTATAGAAGGTGCAAAGTTAATAAATACTGCCAATGAGACCTCCTCGCATAAATCCTGTAAAAATAGTACATACAGGAGTCAGTGGTGATTTGGTATTAGGCAATGCAAATGTAACAAACACAGAGTGAAACGAAATACAAGGACGACGGCCAAACCCCAGCAAAAAAAGAAAAGAAATACAGTTTTGCAACGTGCAATACAGCTACAGTATGAGAGAAAAAAAGAACATACAAATATAGAATTCAAATATAGTTACTACGAATAACGGTCACTTAATAAGAAAACGAAAATAAAAGACCTCCACGCGCTCAGTGAAGAACCTGCGCTGTGTTCTTCACCCTTTTGCTTGAGTATGTTTTACTTTTGCTCTAATGACAGTAATCAACGTTTACATTTGCGTCAAGCGGCGCGCGCGCCTGTGTCGTTCGCACGCGAGGTCGATAGCATAGCGGAGGCGAGGAAACATGCGTGGAATGTGCGGTGACTGACTTGCGGTAGGTAAAACAAAGTAATTATGAATGCTGCAATCATTGTCGTCCCAAAACAACGCTAGTCTGACAATGCTACACAAATAAAAGGAAAGAAAAGCAGTAACAAGGATGGAACGCAGACACATGCGTTTGAGTCACAGACTGGCGCTAGCTTTGTCTGTCGCCTAGCCCTGAAAGTAGTGCTTGCATAGCCCACCACCATCGTCATGCTTTGCGCTTCCTTTACCGCCACCTTTCTCTAACCGCAATCAACACATCGCTCGACGCCACGCGTAGCCAGCAATTATTCAAATCGAGGCCGCTCGCGCGCAAGAAGAGAGGAGGGCGTGTCGCACAAACGTCTATTTCAAAGGTTGCACCCGTGGGCAAAGCAAAAAATATAAAACAAATTATGGGCTTTGGTGTCCCAAAGCAGCGCAGTGGACTGTATGAAACACCGCATAGCCGAGCGATTCGTTTTAATTTTGACTACCTGGGGTACTTTAACGTGCACACGTAGCACAATATACTGTATATTCTAGAAAAACATTCTGGTGAGCTGGTTGGTTAAACAGGCTAATTGCTGTCATTTTCATCAGAGCGCATAAAATAAAACACACAAACGCATAGTTAAGCGAGCGAGAAGGATTTACTAGTGGAAACGCAGGAAGGAAAGGGAAAGAAGAGAGGGGCCTGAAGAGTGATGATGTGGACACACAGTATATAGGACGCGACTTTGTACACGTTCGTATGCGTAGGGCCCTTTCACAGTCTTTAACTTAGGCCTGTGTACACAACAGTCCTTTGGAGTACACGGAGGGTCGTATTGTGTACTTGACTGACTATGTTGTATAATTGTCTATAGATATGGTTGAAAGATAAGTGTTTCTGGCAACTGTATCGGCATTTGAGTAAGTCCAAGTTGAAAAACGCAACAAATATATTTCGACGTCGAAATAAATGTGTTGTCTTTTCAACGACGTCTTATTCATATATATAGTCGTAATGTCAATGGGTCTTTGCTTGCTGCACAACTTATTAGTTAGTGAAGTGAGGTTTTATGGTGCAAATGCAACTAAGGCTATGATGCGCCATGCGCAAGATGAAGATGTATAATTTGATGTAAAGAAAGATAGCGTGGTCTATTGAGGCGTTCTTTCACTCGATGTTTCTGCCGGAGCACCGGTCTTTATCAAGAGTGTGTATAAGAGGTTACATAAGCGTTCAACTTATAGTTTTATCTGTGGCCGGAGCTAGGACGCATCATCAGTCAAGTTCGAGATCGTAAAATAAAGGGAGAAGAAAGTGCTTACGAGGGCAGTCGAAAAGGTGGGAAAGACATCCTGTTTACAACTATACCTCGTCAGCACTTTCTTCTCCCTTTATTTTACGATCTCAAACCGGACTGATGAGGTGTTCTGGCTTCGGCCACAGCTAAAACTTTATAAGTAGAACCCTCATATCCCCTCTTATACACTCATGATAAAGGTCGGTCTTCCGGCTTTTATATATACATAATCAGAAGGTAATAATATACATATATATAAATCGAGAATCATACTAAGCGAGCCGAATTCTCCGAAAGCTGTCAATATGAATTTTAGGTGTTATTAACGCAGATGAGTCATTCATATTTGCGGTCAGTTATGGTCCGCATGTTTTAACGTTTGTTCGTGCTTAAGTGGCCTTATTACTTCATCTCGTTTTCCCGATAGGTGAAAAGCAGGATCCAAAGGTGCGCTGCTTTTTATCTTTCCAGTTGGACTCCGCAGCTACCCTAAGTTGCGTGGCCCGTGTCTTCCATTGTGACGCGTACCTCTTAAATAATTGAAATTTACTTGCGGGTGAAATGCTTCGGGCAAAGCTGCCCCAAGGAATCACTCAATAACCATAACCAGTATACACAGAAGAACGTTTGTTGTTAGAACTGCTCGCAAGAGCGTATACGAGACCAATGCCGCCTAGATAGCCCAAGGCCTGTACACTCTGCTTTATGACGTCATGCTTCTGTGCCCGAAATTTCCATTGCGAAGCTTGGCGTGACGAAAGTGGTGACGTCAAAATTATCGCTACTTGCTCGAGAGAATCCCCATTATATTCTACGGTAGTGAGTCGAGGTAGCATGACCTCATAGGTTGGAGTGGACAGGCCTTGCACTCCTTGTATCCCAGTGACTATACTATAGCATTGAGCTGCTGTGCGCGAGGTGCCGGATTCGATCCGCATTTTGATTGGGGCGAAGTGCAGAGACTCTCGTGTATACTTACACTTAGGTGCACGTTACAGAAGTCCAGGTGGTAACGCTTAATCCGGAGTCACTACGGCGTGCCTCATAACTATATAGATCGTGGTTTCGGCCCGTAAAACCGCAGAATTTTAATTAGACCACGTGTCAGCTAATCGAGCCGTGCGACGTACTATTGGCGAAAATGGCCAGCCATTAGCAAACAAACAATTGGGAAAACGAAAGCCTTTGTAAATTCGGCCCCGGATTTCTTCGTGGCCAGCGCATTCAATGGCCCCGAGTGCGCTGTCAAAGGCGCCTCATCAGAGTGCTCGCCTGTGCGCGCCGAGAACCGTCCTCCAATTGACTGATTGATTCGTAAGAACACCGAGGCTACGAGGGACGCCGTTGTTGTGGAGGAATTCCGGAATAATTTCGACCACCGGGGTTCTTAAAGCTGGATTCACACGATGTACCCAAGTTCCGCGGACGCGAATGACGCGGCTAAGCCCCCAACGAATTACGGCGCCAGCAGCTTACAAGTGCTTGATCTTCACGCGCTTCGTGATCGGAGCGGCACTTGAGCCCTCGTAATGCTCGTCCGCGCAGTTTGGTCTCTCATGTGAATCCGGCTTTGTTAAGGTTCACCTAAATTCTGAAGTGCACGAGCATTCTTGCATGTCGCTGCCATCGAAGCACGGCCGGCGGTAATCGCGCAACACCACTGCTCCACCGTGACTAGTAGTAGTAGTAGTAGTAGTAGTAGTAGTAGTAGTAGTAGTAGTAGTAGTAGTAGTAGTAGTAGTAGTAGTAGTAGTGGCAGTAGTTGGTTGTTTGTTTTTAATTAAAAACTAACTTAGATAAATAAATTAAAAGAAAGGGAAGCGGCAGGAATGCTACTGACCGCAGTTACTGTCTAGCGCAGTCCGTTGACACCTGAACCACGGTCAGCAGAGAAGGAGGGGGGGAGGAATGGAGGGGGAGGAGGGAGTAAAAGGACAGGGAAAGACGATAGAGTAAAGCAGAACTATTTACATATACGAGACCAGCGAAACCCCCCGTACACGAAGCAGCCGCCAACCCCTTTTCCAGCTTGCACTATACAGACGGGCGAATACGCACGTCGTAGACATCAGGCAGAGGCGGCCAGGCACAACACAGAGAAGGCGTGGTGGCGTCATCGCAGCCTTTTCCATGCCTCTGACACCGCCGAGGGGCCGGGTCCAGAACGAGGAGAGGAGGGGGGTATAGGCGAGAATCCTCTGGCCGCTTAATCTTATCCCGCTGCTGCCGCCCCAGTCACATGGGCGAGGAGGAGGGTGAGGAAGGGTGCGCGGTGAACGCGCGCCAACCCCAACCATCTCAGCCGCCGCAGTTTCTGGTCGGCCCGGTCAGACGTTCGGTGGTTGTGCCTGCTTGTGGTGGAGACGACGGTGGCTGTAGCCGGCTCGGCAAAGGGTGAGTGGCGTCTTCTGAGCACTCCCTGTTGTTGGGTCTTTTGTTTTTATCTTGTTGCGTTGTTTGCTCACGTGAGCGCTCGTACCCGTTATGCGGCCCACTTCTGCCCTGTACAAGGTTAGCTCGGCGCGTGTTCTTTTTGCTTGTGCATTTTGTAGCTGCTCGTTCATAGCGCGCGCGCGTCTCAGGCGGTTTCACGGTCAGCTCGCTCGCGGCCGCTCGATGCATACCCGAAAGAAAAGGAGGGCCGGAGAGTGTCCGCTTACTCGGTAAGTGCGCGTGCGCATTTTTAGTTATGACATTACTTTCTTTTTTTTTTGCGTTGTGATTGTTGTTTTGCTCAGAAAGTTGGTCATGCTGGTTACTCAAACTGTAACATATTAACAGCGCTACAATGACCGAACAAGAAGCATACACACAGCACGGGCGTTCCAGTCCTGTCAAAATCGTGCGCTGCGCCCGGTTAATTCTCTTAGCGCTGTTCGCGTGCCCCACAATTGGAAAGGCGTGCCTGCCGCGTATTTTTCGTGAAGACGCTGCTCAACGTTGGATCGAGGTTTTGCCGAACTGAAGTTTGCGCGCACGAAAGGCCGATTCACTGTCAGACTCTTTCGGCTCCAGATGTCTTCAGTTCAGCCGCCGCACCTTTGCAGGTGAGCAACTTCGGGAAAATATGCCTACTAGTTGGAGCGTTGCTGGTGTCATTGTCATAGCAACGCAGGGCTAATTCCAGGCGATTCGTTTCTTGCGCTCAGCACGCCGAATAGCACGGCTTGACAAAACAAATGTACTGATTTCTCAGATAGAAACATGGGCGGTCACCAACAAATCTCGAAAACTCAGCAGCGCATCACGAATGCTGCCGTATTAGCTCGTTTATAGTTAAAGCGTTCTTCGAGCCGCCTCCGTCGAGAACTCGGAGGTCCCTTAGACATGGCGTAGGACCCATTGCTACGCAGTCCCTTTTTCAAGTAGATGTAACGTAGAGATTTGGAAAGTGACTGCTTGAGCACGCGAACATCTCGTTCTTGTTATGACATCAGGGAAGTCGAGAAATATTTCGATCATGCTGAAAATAGTAAAAAAAAAAAAGTTGGTAATAGATCGTATTAAGCAATTTTTGTTCCCCGTGCCTTATTTTCGTGGCTTTTCATTGCGTCAATATACCAACTGCATAGTTTAACAGCGTTAAAACTCGATAGCGTTACGGGCCCCGTGTCTCAGAATATACGGGGTCGGCATCGGCGGCGTTGTCCGCCAGAGAATATGATGCCGTGTATATTTAGGTATATGTATATGCCATGCCTTGCTATATGACATGCGATATATGCGGGTTATATTGCCTCACCAAACTATCACTAAAGTTTGTTGCTCATACCTCGTCTTACATTCTTTACAAGGTTATTCCTCGGAATTTTGAGAATGACAGCCTACAAAGAAATGCATTGAAACAAAACACCGATAGCGAATGCCTTTTATGTTAAACCTTATCAGACTGAAATATTTAAAGGAATAAACAATAACAGAAACCTGAAAAATGATTTTTTTGTGTGTGGTGTGTGTGTGGATGTGCACAACTTCCGGGATCGGCCCACGTAAGAGGCCGCGTTTCTACCAGAAAGCTCGCCTTCATGCATAGCGTTCGCCGCCAACGTTTCCCAGGAAACATTACGGTTGCATAAGCGGCAGTTGGCGGAAATCATGAGAAGCAGTCAATGATCTTTGAATGCTATCCCTATCCACTCTTAAAGGCGAAGATTAAGCGTCCTCCAAATTGCTGTGTAGCTATTTAATTGTTCTCGACAAAATTGTGATGTATTGTTTGTAGGCGTAATACTAATGAATGAATGAATGAATGAATGAATGAATGAATGAATGAATGAATGAATGAATGAATGAATGAATGAATGAATGAATGAATGAATGTTCATGCAGAAAATATTCCGCATGCTGATTGCAATACGCCACGAAAGCCTGCATTGTTTCTGGCACTGCTCGAACTATACTCATTCAACGTTTTTGTGACGTGGTATGCGCTTGATGCGCTGTTTCTTAAGTGACAGCTGCCAGTGAGATGCGTGTACTATTGTTCTAATGGCACTAGGTTGTCGTTACAACAACAGTATACGAATGATTCACGAAAATACGTCAACAGGCGAAAAACAAGCAGATGCCACTAGATCTTATGTTGTGACATGCATGCACCGGATATGCCATATCTTGAAGAAGGTGCATGCTAGTTATGTTGAACGTTTCAAGGCGTTAAAATAATCCAAGTATGAAGGGTGGACCACGTGGTCCAAGCGCTTACTATCATGCCGTGTGGTGTTCCTTTCGTCCTTCTCGTCATTTTCACGCTTGAACGTTGAACATGAACAAGTACCAACTAGATCAGTTTAACTAAATATTTACCATACTTCTACGCTTAGACATGGTGTATCTCTGGTTTTATCCACCCCCGACACGATGGGGCAGTTAGGTCCTTATTTTTTAAAGCGGGGCTTTCTTCGCCTACTTTGCCGGGTTTCGTGTGACTGCTGGCTGCTGTTGGGTCGATCACTATCTTGGCGGACATATTTGTGGATATATTTGCGAAGTTATACGAAAGTACCAGCTAAGTGGGCTTATAGCACCCTTGTATGCTCACAAAGTACGTAGATAATAATCATATTAATTGCCATGCTATAACTTCCTACATAAAGCTTGAACATACAATGTCGGCTGACATTCCTCTCTAAAGCAATCGCATCTGTTAAAGGAATGTTAAATTACATTTAACCGGTTCTTGAATTTACTTTATTTTCTTCGATTTAGCGGATAAGTATACGCGGGTATGTCCGTTCTTGGCAAATGCTCTAAAATGGGCCATTGTCCTACTACTATTCATGACAGAACACCTGAACATTTCATGTCGGCTGAGAGATATCCTTAAAGTACACCGATTTTTGTTTTGTTTTTCATAGAGTGGTGAATTATATTTCACCGATTCTGTGACTTACTTTTAAGTTTGGCCACTCGGTATGTGTCACAAGGGATGTGGCCGTTCTTAGCGAATCCTACAGAATGCGCATGTCCCACTGCGATGGCATGTTCAGCCATTGGATGACGTCACTGGAGTGACAACGACGGTATGACGACGTGACGACGAAGGTGTGACGTCATAACGACGATGGAATGAAGAAGGTAGAATGGGCGACGATGACGTGACGACAAAGCTATGGCGACAGGATGACGTCACAAATATCGACGACGGCACGACCACCACATGGTGATGGTGATTCTGAGGTGACGATGCATTGAGGCGGGGCTGCCTCGACTCGCACTGTATCTGGTGTTTGTTTGCACTACGTACGGTATACTGGCCAATTGCCCAAGATTGCAGCCAGGAGCCAGCAGAGATGACAAAAATAAGACGACGGCGGCGGCGGCTTGATGACGACATTAGTCTCAGTATGACCGTCGCATTCGGCAAGAGCCGCCTCGGTTCACGCCTATATACGGTGTTTGTTTGTACTATGCCCGGTACCGCACAATCATCCAAAGCTGTAAGCCAGGAGCCTACACAGGTGGCAATGGTACTATGACGACAGCGTGAAGACGACATTACTTTCAGTATTACTCGCGCATTGAGCAAGAACTATTACACAAGACAGCAACCGGCAGCAGCAGCAGCTGCGGGAAAGTCGAGAAAGCGGCGAACACAGCTTAGCTTCATTATTTATTACTAAGGAATGACACCTATATCAACCTGTTCTAGATAAATAGCCTTAACTTACTGCCACTCATAAGAATTCAATCAAATCGCTTATATTCGATTTGTTTAGCGACAGATAGACGATCTGCAGAAAAACGTTGTCCCTGACAGCTTGACGAAGTCACAGCCCCATTTTTTCTTTCATTAGCAGGAGCATCGATTGCATATAAGGCACTTATTACAAAAAAGTCGTGTAGGACAAAGATTGTGATAGAACAAATAGAAAAATAGGGCCGAAACACACAAATGTCACAACGAAGATAATAACGACAACCAAGTGGTAATGAACAGGTGTTCAAGTGTCAGAATGTACGTGAGAGTACAATGCTACCGTGCAACAACATAATTACCTCCATGCCGATGATGAATACTTCTAGCGAATTTCGTGGCAGGTACCTTGTAAACAGGTCAAAGTAACCCCTTTTATACACATTCAGAAGCGATGAAAGCGTGTACTGTAAACGTTGTTTACCTGCGCTCACACGAGAGGTGGGTACTTCCCTAGATGCACCACGTCTAGTTAAATGATAACGTTCTTTTTTTCTCGTAATTGCGCCAGATTACGCATGTTGTTTACATTATTCTGGGGTTTCCAGCCTATATTTAACTCAGACGATAGCTGTAAAAATTATGAGCGGTAATGCTTCCTTTTTCACCGAAGTAGTCCGAAGTTTGGCATCCGTAAGGTAAGTTATAAAATACACGAATACATTTCTTTTGTTATCATTACCGTCATTCTATTCCCAGCAATCTCCAGTTACTCAGTCAGCTGACTGATTTCTATTTCTGTAGATTTTCGAGTCTTATTAAACCACCAAATCATCTGCCGCTCAGTCTCTTTTCCATTCTCACCCACTTTTTATTCGGGTAGATAGACCTCAGAACGACCGAGAGCTAAGAAATTTAGTAGGCTACTTCATGCTACTAAGAAGCAGGCGTGCAAGCACTGACACAAGTATTGAACGAACAGAACAACACAACATTGCTGTCTTGTCCATGTTTGACGCGCCTGCCACTCATAATAACACCTAATAGACCACCTAGTGTCTGGCCTACGTACTACAGGATCTGCCCAACTCCGCTTGGTACTTTTCATCTCGTCGTGCTTCCTCAGCGACTGCTGCACGTCATCTGAAATATCGCCGGCACTATAGTCAAACGTAACCACTTCGATTTCCGATCAACACTATCTCACAAGGCTTTCCGTGTCCAGCGGAGGGTGTGACTGGGTGATAAACATGGCGTATTTCTTGAAATATCTAATCAAGCTGTCCGCTGTTTAATACTGGCCGCTCACCAACTGGAAGTGTTCAAGTCCCGCAATCAGAACGCCAGTTTCCTGCCAAATTTGGATACTGCGTTGCTGAGGAGGCTTTCCCGTTCGCAATCTTCCACTGAAATTCAATATGATCTGTGCTGCTATGTCTTAACGCGGTGACGGTCGTCTTGCTTTGGCACCAAACACAGCGAAAGGCACTGTAACGAGCGAAGGTATGAAGTAACAGCGCGTAATGAACAAGGACGAGAAAGGAACGAAGACCACAGGACAAGCGCTGACTGCCAACTGAATGTTTAGTGGAAGAAAACCAGCCTTTTTTATACATACTCAAAATACATGCGCACATCAAACACTCGCTAATCACAATGCCAATCTTTCTTTCAAGAAGTTTATTTCTTTCTCCGATAGTAGAAGAGAAGGTGAACTGACACAATTGTCACCTTCGATGCTGATGAAAAAGGCTTTTAAAATTTCTCTTTCCTTCTTAGATTTTCCTTTTCCTATAAATTTCGTTTTATTAAACATCGGAGCGCATGCATGTTTTTTACAATGTTCAGCTAAATGGCTACCATATCCGTTCTTTACATTGTTGCAGTGTTGTCGAGCACGATCATTGAAACATTGTCCGGTTTGACCTATGTACACTTTTCCACAATTCAAGGGAATGTGATACACTACGTTACTTGTGCAATCAGACAAAAATCGGGTTTTGTGATTGACAGTGCAAGTGGGGGGCCTGTATCTTGGTTTTATGCGTGCACAAATCGAAGACAGCTTGCAAGGAATGTTGCTTGGAATGTTGCTTGACATATACCTTCGCTCAACTATGAACCAACTAGCCCTCATCAAGTTGTTACTAATGCACTGTAACGAAAAACGTCAAGCACGTGAGCCAACCTTTAATTGATATCATTTGAAAAAAAAAGAACGACACGAACTTAAATCGCATTGCGTGTTTTATCGATAGAACATATTCTCTCCCGAAAAAAGGAAAATCAGTTGAAAAGTTTGCGCATGTACTTGTCGTTTCACTGTCTAATCCCTCGTGCCGTATTTGGTGCCACTATATAGGACAGGAGTCAAAACCACCTAATCGCTCAAACGTTCTCGTTAACTCAGCCGCGACTCCGTGCTTAAAGGTCTGAATGCTCCCACACGCGCTCATTTGCTCCTGGGCGTCTTGTCTCATGAAGTCTCCATTCTCTCGACAACATCGGATAACCTCGCGTGACCTCCCCGACTAATCTTCCCTCCTGAAAACGGACGTTGGCAGCGTCGTCGACCTACGTCTATCCGGAGATGCATAGTTTCGGAATTGCCGTTCGACCGAAGAGGAGAATACGTAACTTGAGAGGATGGTAGGGGAAGAGACAGAGACAGATGTTGCTTGGCGGAGATGTAGAGGTGTGGTTCGCTCTTGCTCACCAAGGCCAAGCAACTTGAGGAAGGCGCTTCAGAGGAAAGGGGGCAGGTGTTTAGTCTAACTTGTCCGAGAGGAAAGTGGAGGTGTTTCTTGTAGCCGTGGAAACTCGCCCGGCCTCGCTTGCACTGTGTGTGCCAACGTGGGGGTGTCGCAACAGGAAACGCTCGGTCGTCGTCGGTGCTGGGAGAACTGCAAAAGCCTTTCTTTCGAGCTGGCGAAGGCTTGCTTGTGATTCGCGTCTGACAGGACCTAATAAGTTCTCGCTCCAACTACACGCAGGTGTACCGTGTAGCGTTGTGGCCACTACTGAGTGCTCTCGTCAAGCCTGTCAGTGCGAACTCATCTTGAGACTTTGAAGCCACCACGAAGACATGGCGGCGCCTTCCGGGAACTTGATCCTGGTGGTAAGAGCATGTTCGCTTCTTATCTTCCGATTGTGCTATGCTGTTAGCGCAGCCGACGCTGCGTTCGTGACTTGCGAAGACTCTACCCGTCAGCGCGTGTGCTTGGGCGCCATTACAACCGTAGTAGGTGTCTAGGCTGTCACTTGTCGAAATACCGGGTCCACAAAAGATGCGGGCACGATGCATCCATGTTACTTCCCTTTAACAGTGTCGCGATCCGGGTGCTGTTAGTATTATTTGCATTAATTGCACGTATTACTTCAAATATTACCTTGCATTTTCGGAATAATTCAGTTCCTTAAGTTCCTCCTTTTGAAATCACGCATGTTTACTATATGATACAATAGCTATGTTTACGACAGGTACCCCTCCTACAACCTTATTGTTCTGTAGTCCTACCTTTGCATGCTTGTTTGTGCTTTATTTCTTGGCAAAATAAACGTTTGATTGTTTAAAAAAAACGTAAAATGAATAATCAGTGAAGGCTGCGAAATTTCTATAGTAGCATGTAACTATAAATTAGGAACATTCGGCATCCTTCACTGACCATAGTGAATTACAACATACATTTAGGTTGATTGCACAACACTTATTGTTTAGTACCTATATAGGTTTTGCACAAACATAGACGCAAGATAATTAATCAAGGTAGTGTAATGATGAGTATTCTTTTTATCAATTTTCGATCCCTTCATTCGTTTATTCACTTATACATTGCAGTTGAAGTCGGGATTGCGTTCTGCTTATTTGCTGACGTCGGAAAACACAGCGCCACATCTGTTGGCTATTGGTCTTCCTTTTTCTTTGTTTTTCTTTCTCGTTCTTTTTTTTTCCTTTCTTTTTTTGATAAAAAGGTCCTGTCTGTGTCTCGCTTGCTTCAGCTTCCCGCTTTATCCAGCGACACTGGAGTCTTATAAAAGCATATATTGTTCTTGCTGCAGCATAACCGGTCTGATTACAGTGCAAAAAGAATGTCAGTGCGCATACCAATGTCATTACTGCGGGCTCATTTCGCATGCACATTGAAGAACTATTTCAAAAGCATCAGTGATCATTGTATTTTCTGTGCAGGTGCTCTTCTCTGTCTCTTGTGGACTTGCTGCCGGACAGCAGGTGAGATTTGCCTGTGGCATGTTTAAAATTTAACCGCAGAATACTAATCCACAATTGCACATATAATAATGGTTCCGTATTTCCTTGTGTTTTCGTGTTTACGTGGCACTTGTATCTGTGTTCGCTAGCGTTGTGTTTGCAGTGTGGCAATCATGTCTGACCTACTTGCACTTGCCCAATAACTTTTAGTTTCATTGTCATCTTTATGATTCACGTCCTTGTCTTGCAACTATGTTGTTGTAGTAAATAACGATATATTCTTTCCTGGTATGCCCAATCTGCAACAGAGCGATTAAAAAACGCACAAACACGAAAAACGACGTACAGCTTCGACATATATTCACTTGTGGAGGTATTCTAATATTTTAACTGAAATGCGACTGATAACTCAGTGATGAGTGCCTAACTAGGTGAGCTGTTAACAACTGCAGTTACCTATTTAGTAGCCAGTTGAACATGGTGAAGGACGAAATTAGTTCTAGTTATTATATCCTCCATTCGCATTCACCGTAACGACGTTCACAATTAGAGGAAATATTGTTTTCTTAAGTTTCGTACTTTTTTTGATGCGCACATTTAAACGTGCAACTTCCATCCTGCAAAATCTGAAGCTGTCATAAACAAAGACACTACAAAATAAACTCGACTTTTGCTTAGATGTAGACTGAATACCTGACATCTTTTTGTGCTGCGTGACTAAGAAGGTGCTGAAACCGTACTTACTTTTCTTTCGTATTCAGGGGGGCCGAAATGCAGCGGCACCGTTCGCCGTCAATGGTGAGTCGCCTTCTTTGTCCGGGTTCAGAATCTTCCTCTAATTTGCGTCTCGGTTCATTTGACAGCGGATTCTGATTAAAACTGAAATGCTTTGCGATTACAAGAAGACGGACTAGTAAATAGTATTGTCATTCGTAAATCGGCTGTCTTGTCTAAATGTCCCTGATGAACAGCCGATGCTTTCATGTTATGGGGGAAAAAATTAAGAAAAAAGAAAAGTGCTAAAATCTGTCACTTGCAGTTTCCTTATTGTAAAAAGGCTCGTCAACTCCAAAACATGCGGTGGCGTTTACTTACTGGTCTTAACGTCAAATACCATTTCAAGAAGCAGAAGCTAGACGGCTGAAGAGAGGTTGCAAGCATAGTAATTTATAACAGCGAATTATAGATATGATATTACGCCACTTCAGTACGGGTATATAAACGCGGCTAAGGAAAGCAGTCGATGCACCGAATTCGTGATGGCATGCTATCACGATGAGCCCTTGTTGCCTCCAGTGATATTCCTTGTTTGACCACTGTTAATGATTTCAAGCCATCACCTGCCTGTGAACATTGTTTGGATACCCAGTTACGTAATTGCGTAGTTAATGGGGCTCTAATTATTTCATTTGGTAATTCGTTTGGTTTTATATATAGCTGCCTGACTGAGCGCTGATTGCTTTTTTTACTGAAGACGATTAAAATTGAACTCGCTACATGCTATTTTTTTTTCTAAAAATAAAGTTGTGCGTAATTCTTTATAAGCCCTATTGCGTATATTGAAATCTAGAAGGGCGCAGCGCCTTAGCAAGCGCGGTTGAACGCGATTGGCTGAAACGCCGCCGGCGGACGCTCTGATGTCACGCCGTGAGGATTATTGCCTTTGCGTGTCGTTCACGATAGGTTAGGTTAGTTTAGGTTAGCGTAAAAGGCGTTGGGTGGCACGGCGTCATATCGCAGCGGTTGCAAAGGGCGTCGAGCGTCGCCGGTGGCGTTTCAGCCAATCGCGTTCAACCGCCGTTGCTAAGGCGCTGATGCCTACAAGATTTTCAATATGATGCCCGCATAGCGTCCAAGGGGCCAGCCGAAAGAGTGCTGGGCCAACACTCTGCAAACTGATCCCGCCGCCATTAGACTTCACCCAAACAAGGCCCGCTACCGAGAGAAATTATGATGGTGGCCAAAAAGAGCCGAACCCGCAACCAAACGGAGCTAAGGCCAAGGAAAAAGAACCTAATCGTAGCATAGTGCCTTAGCAAGAATCCGGCTAAGCCTTTTGGAAATACCTGATGTGCAAGTCAAACCCGGACCTGTATTTTTTTTTCTCTTCAGGGATCACTACGTTTGCCTTTGTTCTATTTTGTTGTAGCTCAAGCTAAAGGATGTAGCGCAAGCTAAGAGATTCTGAAGGGATTTCTCCACTGAGTTGTGGCCGTATATTTTTACGCAATTATGGCCATATGACCTCATTGCGTATAAGGAGAAGGTTATGGATAGGCAGTGGGTTACGTGTAGGCATGCAACGCGAAAAATTTATGAAGCAGGCTGCTCTACAAAAGTTTATGGAGAGCCTATAGTCTAATTAAGGTTATAATTATAATGGCATGAAAATTCGCATTCACCTAGCTGTCAAGTCACAATGTTTAGAGCCTGACGTGGCACGGGAAGATAGCCGCACAATCTTGTTTTGCGTCGCGTCAGGGCCGTCATCGCACAATCACTTCAGCCTCTTCTATTAGTTCCTCGCGAAAATCGTTTCGAAGACAAGTCTCGGGGATGACGTAGAAAACTAAGTTAATTTCACTTCTCTCATTAAATCAATAACTCTCTCTCTTCCGACTTTGCCATGTTCTAGGAATCATTGTTCATTCAATGGTTATTGAATTTTGCCGACTTGCCTCTCTATTTTCTCGTTGCATTGACAACACATAGAAGTCTTCTCTCTTGAGCATTGGTTGCAATCTTGCATGGTTTTGTGTTATTCGGACATATACTGAATATTTTCACCACCCCTCCCCCCCCTTCGAAGTCTCCTATTCCAATTGTTTCTATTAGAAGGAAGGCCTCATAATTTAGTAATAC